>NW_024412420.1:12775386-12822744 GCF_014898765.1 Herpailurus yagouaroundi | reverse complement strand
CCCGCAGCCCCGGCCCCCGCCGCCCCCGCCGCCGGGCGAGAGGACGCCGGCCGAGCGCGCCTACGCCAAGCCGCCCAGCCACCACGTGAAGGCCGGCTTCCAGGGTCGGCGCAGCTACTCGGAGATGGCGGAGGGCGCGGGCTACGCGGGGGCCTCCCCGCCCTGGCTGCAGGCCGAGGCGGCCACGCTGCCCAAGCCGCGGGCCTACGGCGGCGAGCTCTACGGGCCCGGCCGGCCGCTCAGCCCGCGACGCGCCTTCGAGGGCATCCGGCTGCGCTTCGAGAAGCAGCCCTCCGAGGAGGAGGAGTGGGCCGTGCCCACCAGCCCGCCCAGCCCCGAGGCGGGCACCATCCGCTGCGCCTCGTTCTGCGCGGGCTTCCCCATCCCTGAGTCGCCGGCCGCCACCGCCTACGCCCACGCCGAGCACGCGCAGTCCTGGCCGTCCATCAACGTGAGTGGGGCGCCCGCTTGTCACCTGAGGGCCGGCCGAGGCCCCTCGCCTCTCAGGGGCAGCCTAGGCCCGTTACTTCTCTCTCCGGGCCTTTTGCTTGCGTAGGTGGGGCCTGCACCGTTACCTCTCTCTCAGGGCGGCGGTTAAGGGCATGGGCTTCAGAGTGACAGTCCCAGCTTTGATTCCGGACTTCACCGCTTAGCAGCTGTGGGACCTCGGACAGGTCACTTATCCCACCTGATCCTCAGTTGTCATATCTGCAAAATGAGGGCAGTGATTATATGATCTAGTTCCATTGGGGAGTCCCTAACAGGGAGGCAGTGAGCCTGAAGCCCTCTCCTGTTAGACTGGTGATGGAGGCCGTGCTGACTGCCACAGGTCTGGGGCCCACACAGGGCCAGGCCTGCTCATCCAGTTCCCTCCATCTGGTCTCAGAGCCCCTGCTCTTTTCCGGCTGTCCTAGAAGACAGCCTATCTCAGGGCTCTATCATTTCACTGAAATAATGAGTTTCCCGAATGTCAGAGCCAACCCTTGCCACCTGGAAGGACCAAAATATATTCTAAAGCCAGACAGAAAATTATTTTTGGGTTGTACATTGTTTGGGATTATCCATTGCTTTGAGTTATCTGGGAGCTGTGTCTTAGTCACTCTGGGGGCATGTCTGGGTCTTGGCCTCCCTCATTACCGTAGATGACCTGGCAGGCTGAGCACACGCACCTCCTGGGGCCGTAGGCCCTGGGTTGGGGGAGTGGATGCTGAGCTGGTGGGAGGTGGGCAGGGAATGGGGAGAAGGAGGAGTGGTGCTGGACAGAGGGTGACCAGACCCTTTCTGCATGCTGCAGCCCTCCCTGCCCTGGGTCTCGGGAAAGGGCAGGCGGGGCTGTGGGGACCGTGAGGGAGGGCTGGGGACCATAGCTGACTCCCCTCTCTCTCCACAGCTGCTGATGGAGACAGTGGGCTCTGAGATCCGCAGCTGCCCCCTCTGCCAGCTAGGTTTCCCTGTTGGGTACCCGGATGATGCCCTCATCAAACACATTGACTCCCACCTGGAGAACAGCAAGATCTAGGGTGCCTCCCCCACCCCCTGGCTGTTTCTCCATCTTCTCTCATCACCCCCACTCACTCACTCACTTTGAATGCTGCATGAATCTCGTGGGGGGCCCTTGCCCCTTGCGACCCCCAGATACCTCCACTAGCTACCGAGTCAACGTGTGTGCCGTCTTCCCTGGTCCAGGCACCACTCAGCCCTGGCTCTTCCTGGAAGGCCAGCCGAGGCTGTCCCCAGCTCCCTGGCTTCCACTGGGGAGGTGAGGATCTGGGCTGAGATGGGGAGGGGCGTACCCCACCCAGCCTCTCTCTCTGCCTTTCTGTTCTCAGACAGGGTTGGATCCGTCGCCACCGCCCGCCTGCCCGCCCCGCTGCTTGGGCCTGGGGGAGGGGGAGGGTATCAGAGGACTCCAGGAGCTCCCCTAGCCACTCCCCGGATGTCCATCTTTCTCAGGCTGTGCTCTGTCCAGGGAGCGCCTCCCTGTGGGGTCCCAGAGCCTGCCTTGCACACTGATGCCAGTTCCTCCATCCCATGGCCAGCTCGGGGCTCTTGGCATGGGCCCCTCCCCCTTGGGGGAAGGAGGCATCTTGTTTCTTGCCATTCCCTGCAGGCCGGTCTTGTTCTCCTCTACTCCCCTGGGGAATAAGGAGGGTGGGAGAGGAGAGGGAGGACCCTGGAGGACTGGAGGGATTCAGCCTAAAGAGGCCGCCCTGAGGGTGGGGATGAGAGGCGGGGGGGCCATCCTGCAACTTGACCCTCAGGCCAGGGGAGTATCTGTGCTAGCCTCCCAGGCCCCTGCCTCCCCCTGGAGCCCCTAGCACCAAGACGCAGATTGTTAAGACAGATGCTCCCCTTCACCCTTACCCCTCTCGAGTCCCTGACACCACAGGTGCCCTGGAGCCCGTGTGTGACTCGGCCTCTGATAGCTGGGTGGGTGTCATCATCCCTGCCTCCCAGGCCAGAACCTGTGGATGGGCCCAGGGTGCTGTTGGAGATCAACTTCAAAAGAGCTAACCCCCTTCCCACACCCCAGCGACCCACATTCCCTCTGTGAAATCTACCTCAGAGTCGTACCCTCAGAAGGATGGGTAAGCAGGAGGCCAGGGGGTCCCCAGGGCTGAGGTGGGGAGCTTCCTATGGCAAGAGCCTGCTGCCCCACGATGAATCCAACCCCCCCACTGCGAGCCTCTCCCAGGTCTCAGCCCCGGGCTGGTGGCAGTGGGCGCTACTGTCAGTGCATGTACCATTCTGATCCAACACTTCCAGGCACCCCCGCCTCCTCACACCCCTCCCCTCCTCCTCAGTGCAGGGGAGTGAAGAGGTGTATCAGGCAGGAAGGGGCCAAGGACTCCAGAGACATGGCATTGTACCTTGAGTGTTCCCCCAGGGAGGGGAAATGAGAAGGGGGCTTGGAGAGGGGAGGTGGGGGCCCCTGAGCTCTCTGAACAAGTTTAAAGTCCAAATAAAACTTACCTGTTCCATCTGCTCTTGGTCTGTGCCCTCCGTGGCTGGGGTGGGAAGAAAACCCTTGGTAGCGGGAGGTCTGGCAAAACCCAAGGAACCACAACTATGGCAAGGTGGGCCATGTTTCCTTTATTTTGATGTTTATTTATTTTGAGAGAGAGTGAGAGCAAGGGAGGGGCAGAGAGAGAGGGAGAGAGAGAATTCAAACAGGCTCCATGTAGTGCCGAGCCCGCCCCGGGGCTCGAACTCACAGACCAGGAGATCATGACCTGAGCTGAAATCAGGAATCGGCCACTCAACTGGCTGAACCACCCAGGCACCCTGACATGGAGTGTATTTAAAAGAGATCCGGAGCAGTAAAGGGTGTCTTTGTGACAATGCAGCCAGCCACCCAGCCCTGAGCAGCTGTCTGGGACTCGAATTTTCCCTCCCAGTAGGTCTGGCAGGTAGAGGTTCTGAAGCCTTGGGGCTTCAGCAGCAGCTGTTTCTTCATCAAATGATTTTTGCATGCCAGGAACCAAGCTGGGCCTCTAAGAGAAAGAACATCCGTGTTCCATGTCCTCGTGGTTCTGAGAGCAGGAGAGGGATTGGATCCCAGGCTCAGCAGCTGCCTTGAAAGCCCCACAGACTGGGAGGTCAAAGCCAGGCCATGAACCTGTGACTTCTGCCCCAGACGGGGCGGTGCCCTCTGTGTGCAGGAAAGGCCTCAGCTGTATTCACCAACTCTGGGTGCCTTTCATTTCCATGTGACCCTTTCAGGCCCAGGATTCACTTAAAAGCCTGGAACAGTTGCTCATCGAAGTCCCAAGGTTCAGCTCCAGATGCAGGATTCCTCCCCATTCAGCACCAAGGTCCAGACCCCAGTGGGGAGATGGCCCAGCTTCCCCTGCTCCTCTGTTGCACTTAACGACTACAGCTGGCTTCTAAAAGTTCTTCCAGCCTTGATTCCATCTGCAGCCAAATCCTGAGTGCCAGGAAAGGTGAGAATAGCCATCCCTATGGGACATGGCTTCATAAGCCATGGGAGAGAAGGTTCTGGAGCCTTGTGGAACATAGGCACTCAGTGCAACCTGGGTCTCCTCCATCTCGGTCAGCTCCTGTGGAAGAAGGCAGCACCCAGGTTTCTGGGTCTGGGTCCTCTTTGGATCTCTGGAAACATTTGCTAGAAGGGCAGGAGTGAGTTAGGGGTGGTACAGGGACACGAGGCAAAGAGAAATCCCATTCATTGAGGAAAGGGGGAAAGGATGACCCGGAATGAGCTACAGGTAGGGGCATGACCTAGGTAGCCACTTCTGGTCCTTGGCATGTCTGAAGGCGCGAGGGAACCCAGGTATCCCACACCTAGACATCTTCCGGGTCACTGGGGTGAAGGGCGCATGGGGACAGAGGGTGCGTATTCTGGCAGTTTGTCTCCTTGATTTTTAGGGACTTGGGAAGGGGCTGGCTCAGTTACAGGGCAGAAAGTTGCTACGGGCTGGGTAGGGAAGGGGGGAAAGCTAGTGTCCCCAGCCCAGGTCCTTCAGAACTGCAGGCTTTCATTTAATGACCCCCCCCCCCATAGGAGAGGACGTGAGAGGTGGGGGGGGGTGCTGAAGGAGGACTGAGAAGCCCTGCCCAGAACACTCATCGCTCTCCTCCCAAGTGGGATGGTGATCAGGCAGGACCCTGGCTGCTCTGGCTACCTGTGGCTCTGTGGGAGTAATGCGGGGGGCATGAGGGGCTGAGAGAGTGTGGGGGCAAGGGATCCAGATCACCAGGCTTCTGGAAAAGTGAGGAGGATGACACAACTTTCATAGGGGTAAAGTGGAGGGAAGACCCCGCCGCGTCTGGAGAAGACGCCCAAGGGATTCGCTCGCTCTCGCCAGCACAGACCCAGAGCCAGATGTGGTAGGAGTCAGGAGGACTTCACAGAAACCAAGCTGCCGTGGGTCTGTCTCCAACTGCCCAGTGAAGGTCCAGCGCCCAACAACATTCTCTCCAGCTCCAGCTGCTCTGCCCTCAGTCCCTCCTTCACCCACGACCTGCCTCGTCTTTGGGGACCCTGCAGTCCTGCCCCTCCCCCACCAGGATTTCCTTAGCCAGACCTTCCAGGCCATGGAGACCCCTGTCCCTCTTCGGGGTCCCCGTGGAGGCTGTCAGGTGATCCCCTGAGGAACGAAACAGCTCCTTTCAGAAGCTGGTGGTGTGTGTGCATGCACGCATGTGCATGTGCGGGAATGTGTGGGTGCGTGTGTGTGTGTGTGTGTGTGTGTGTGTGTGTGTGTGTGTCAGGGGAGAAGCTGATCGCTGACAAAGAGGAGGGGTGTGTGGGTGAGTCAGCCGTGTTAATGAGAAACGACTCACCCTGCTGATTAGGACTAATGCAGAACAGAGGGGGTGGGGGTCTCACTCAATGACATCTTTATAGGGTAGGGGTGAACAGGCCAGCTCCCGCAGTCCGTTTCTCCCTCAGCAAGGACAGGAGCAGAGCAACCTTGGCTTCTGCAGGAAGAATTGAGGTCAGACACGAGGATGAACACAAGGAGGGCTCTCTCACTGGGACGGGGTGGGACAGGGTGTCTGGGAGCAGAGGCCAGCTCTTGTGGGGAAAACTGAGGGATCTTCCAGCACACTGCCCCTGTTCCTGCCCTTCCTCCAATTTCTCTGGGTGGATTCCAGAGAAATTCTTGGCTCTCGGGGCTGTGGCCCCTAGTTGCCCGCGTGCCTTTAAGGTCCAGCTGTGTCTGCAGGGCCTTGAGGAGGTTCCAGCCTGCAGCGCCCCCTCCCAAGGCAGCCTGGAGAGGAGGCTTTGGTCCGGGGCACTGACCGTCTATACAGATGTTAATGACCCGGGGAGGCCTGGCCAGGCGGAGGGCAAGAGGGGGCTGGGGCAGGGGGGAGGCCCCGGGCATCAGCTGGCTGCCCTGTCCCTGTGGCAGAGGCAGGAGCCCCTGAGAAGCCACAGCTTCACCCGCGCCCCCCCCACCCCGTCCATGCCAATTCTGCCAAAGGCAAGGGCACCAGGCGTGCCTCACAGATGTTCCAGTTGGCTGTGAGAGTGTGGGCATGGGGGGAGGGAGGGGAGAGGCTGGGAGTGGGGACAGGATGGGTGTTGGCCAACACCTCCTAATTTGCATTACCACTGACACCCTTCTTGACCAAGAAAATGGAGCTAGAAATAACAAGGGGGGGGGGAGGTAGTTCCCTGGGGGGCTCTTTGAGGTTCCCTTTCCTTGCCTCCAACACTCCCACAGTGCAGGGAGGGAGGCAGGAGGTCAGGCCTTTTCCAGGCCCACAGCTGGCCCCTGTTGGGGGTGGGGGTAGTGCACCCACTGTCGCTCCTTCCTCCTCAGAGTGGGCAGACACCCCATCCTGACCTCCCACTTCCTTCGGCCCAGACACCCCAGATGCCCCAGACACCCAGCCCTGCCTCAGTCCTTCTTTGGAGCATAGTCCGCTCACCCTTCCCTCCTCCAGGAACGTGAGCCGAGCTCTGCCCTCACTGTTCTCTTCAGTCTGCGTCCTGCTACCCTGTCAGATTGGGCATTTCCCAGGGCAGGCCTATCCTGGGAACTGCTCAAGGGAACATTCTGCATGACAAATAGTCCCAACAATAGCAGGGGGGCTTGTGAGTAGATTCTAGCAGTGGCCGGAGGTGGACCAGGGTCCAGTGCGAGGGCTGTTGGGTGGGAGGGAGCGGGGACCCCCAGCTCTGTGAGAGGCCTGTGGTCCACTTTTACCTGGAGGGAGTTTCCGTGCCAGACCTCTCCTTTGTGAGTTCCTTGGAGAAGAGGACCAGGACTGTGGCATCTAGACATATTTCTCACCCACCTCAGCGAGTACTGCGTAAACGCCCCCCCCCCCCCGCCCCCCTCCCACACACACAAGCGCATTTGGTGCTCATTGATGTGCATTGAATTCACTTCTGTCCCAAACAGGATACGGAATGCCGCGTGGCAGCCACAGCCTGAAGGTGGGAGACGGGCCGAGCTAGGAAAGGAGGCTCCCTCTCGGCCAGAGGGGTCCTGGACCTGGAAGAGCCAAGTGGTGAGGGTGGCGGCAGAGCAGAAGGGCCTGGCAGGGAAACCAGGTCGCGAGAGACAGCCCAGAGAGCTGTGAACACGATGTGGGAAGGAGCGAACGGTGAACTGAGAACTCCCCCTGCTTCCCCCCCTCCAGAGATGCTATTTTGGAGGGAGAGAATATATATGCAGTGCAGGGGGCAAGGCAGGGGGAGTCTGCTGGCTTCCACGAGGGTCAGCCAGACCACCTGCTGCCTCCACTCTCCTGCCAGCTGTCTCCACTGGCCCTGGAACCCGTCCCCGCCTCCAAGCACTTCCCTCCCCATCGGAAAAGTCTTCTTGCTCTCTTGAACACAAGAGAAAGAAGCAGCAGCTAGGAGATTAGCAGCTGGCCCCTTGGTACCCCTTTGAGGGTCTCCTGAGGCCTCAGACCTAGGGGGAAGCTTCTATTTCCAGTCCTTCCTTGGAAAGAAAATGTGGAGGGTACTGTGAAGCAGGGGACCAGTATAGCTCGTGGGCCTCAGCACTTCTTTCCCCCAAGCCCCTACTTAGGCATTCTGCATGGATCCCCCCCCCCCTTAACCTCACACTTAGGGAGCGAACTTGGTGTTAAAAGAGACCAGGGCGGGGCGCCTGGGTGGCGCAGTCGGTTGAGCGTCCGACTTCAGCCAGGTCACGATCTCGCGGTCCGTGAGTTCGAGCCCCGCGTCGGGCTCTGGGCTGATGGCTCAGAGCCTGGAGCCTGTTTCCGATTCTGTGTCTCCCTCTCTCTCTGCCCCTCCCCCGTTCATGCTCTGTCTCTCTCTGTCCCAAAAAATAAATAAATGTTGAAAAAAAAAATTAAAAAAAAAAAAAAAAAGAGACCAGGGCAGAAGGCGCTTCCACGACCAGCAGCTGGCTTTGCCCACAAGAGAGCGGACCCCTCCAAGTGCGGGAGCCAGTCTTGCCCCTTCTGGGCCAAGAAGGCCGGACAGAGGTTGATGTCAAGTAGAGCCCTTGCTTGACATGAAGGGAAATTCCTGCGCCCCGGTTCAACCCCTCTGAGGGGCCTTGACTCATTTTGGGATGAAGGCTCCAATGCCCTGTGGGTTTCTGTGGTGGCTGGGGGCAGGGGGCGGACAGGGTGCACAGAGCAGGCGAGCCTGGCGAGCGGCGGAGACTTTTGTTTTCGTTTTTGGAGCCTGGCTCTTTTTCTGCCTGACAGTCCAGCCTCACCTGAAGGGGCAAGGCTGGCTGAGACGGGAGGAAGGCCCGACTTGTAGCCAGTGAGGTGCACAGTGAGAGCACAAGAGAGGGAACGTTAGGTTAGACTTTAGGAAGAACTCCGTGTGAAGACACTGAACCGCGTTTCCCAGGTGAACCCAGGGATCTGGTCCCTTAGATGTTTTCCACGGTAGATGCCGCCCTCCCTCTGAGCCTGGGAGCTGGGGCTGGCATTGGGCAGTGCAGGCCAGAGGCAGGAGATGAGCCATCAGCCACTGTAGGTGGTGGGGGTCTGAAGGCTCCAGGGATGAGGGTGAGCTCAGGGGCAGAAGACATATGTCCTCAAGCCAGACTGCGGGTATGGGATTTGAGTTAGAGAGCCACAGGTGAGAAAACCTGTCTCTCCCCTCAGTCCTCCCCGACCCGGTCCTGTGTCGCTTTTCTCCTTCTGACCTCAGACCAGGGAGGGACGGGAGGACGGAGAGTGGCTGTGGTGAAGGGGCACTGGCCCCATCCCCCTGCGCCTGCGCCCCCGGAGGCCTGCAGGGGGAGGGGGTGGTGGAGCGAAACTCCCCCGGGGTAGAGGGACTGACTGGGTGGAGGTGTTCAGCAGAGGGGCAGGGGGAGGCAGAGAGCCCGTGTCGGCCCAGCCAGAGCCCCCTGCTCCAGTGGGACACCCAGCCCAGTCTTCCCGCCCGAAGGGAAGTAGGTGGATGGGGCTGATCGTGTGCCCATCGATCGTGTCCCTCCCCCTTCCTGGGACCCTGGGCCTTGTGGGTAGTGCAGGCGCTGAGCTCTCCTGCTCCCCAGACAGCAAAAGCAAACCGTGGCTGGGAGGTGATAGGGAGGACGGGGAGATGGTGTGAAGGGGATAGTTCACCCAGAAGCACGGGTGAGGGGCAGGGAAGAGGAGTTTCCCCCTGGGGTCAAAGAGCCCCTTGCCTACCTTGGCATCCCACTCCCTACAGGCGGGGAATGGAAGGGGCAGAGGGCCGAGTGGGACTTGGCAGAGGGGTTCTCAGCCACCACCCACCCTGAGCCCTCAGAACTCTGGGATTTATGTGTCTCTGGTCTTGGGCACTGTCCGAATCCCCTGCAGTGAGCACATGTGGGTCTCCTCCCCAGCAGCCAGCAGACTCAGCCTGTCACGCTTAGCTCCAGGTGCACAAAGGACATGACCATCCCAGTTACACACACACACACACACACACACACACACACACACACATCCTTCCTCACTTCCCAGGCCCCCAGCGACACCCACCTGCAGAGACGCACTTCTCCCAACACACATGGCATACACACACAGAATCTCACACAACCGGGAACACAGTGCCACACGGGTATGTCCCAGGTGCCACAGGGACACAGTCACACACTGCCTCGCATTACATATGACCTACGTGGCCCCTGGGAATGGTGCACACCAGCACACGCGTGAGGTCCAACACGCACGCTCCTGGTTTCCAAGCTGACCCCATTACCCCGTGGTGTGCTGGTCCGTGTTTAACAACTGGCTCTCCAGTCCAAGCTGCTGTTGTGCCGGCCCTGAGCCCTGGGGAGGGGTGAACATAATCTGCTCTTTCAAGCTGGCTCGAGCCAGAGCCAGCGCAGGCCCACCACCCTGTTATCCTTCATAGAAATCACATGATAAAGCTTAACCACAAATGGGCAGCCCCCAGGAGGCCTGCACCTGAGCTGCACTGACTCACCCTGGGGCAGATGCTTTCCCCATGGGGGTGCCTCCTTTCCCTCCCTTCTCCCACCCCCTCCACTCCTGTCCACATTCCACTTCCTGTCCCCTCACTTGTCCTCTTTCTCTGTCACCCGGGGCTGTGGGCTGTGTTTGGCACTCAGGCACACAACTTTCACCCTTGCTCCCCCCTCTCCCTCCCGTGGCAGTGGCCACCAGATGTGGAGGGGGACAGGCCCATAGCTAATTCAGGCAGGCTTCCAGGAGGAGGACAAGGAGATGCCCTGCGTTTCCAGAAAAACACAAACCTCTCCGCCTCCTTGCGCCTGGCCTGCCCCCCTTTGACTTATTCTTCTCCCTTGTCATCAGGACAAAGGGTCTGATCGACACACCCACACCTACACCACCACCTGCCCAACTGCGGGCCTGTGAGGGGAGGTGGGGAGAGCCTCTCCTCCGAGAGTGTTCTGAGAGTGAGGACCTCCGCATCTAACCGTGCTCTGGGAACATTGAATCACTCCTCAGAGCTTCCGTTTCTCAATTTGAGAAGGAAAGAAAAAAAAAAAAAAAAAAAAAAAAGGAAGGGTCTGGACCAGGTGGTTTTAATTTCCTTCTTGGCTCTGACATTTTGGCATTCTGTATTTCTGACAGTCTTCTAAAATCCGTTCTGTGGGAAGTATCCCTTATTGCTAATCCTGATCTTTTCCCAGCTCATGAGGGAAGAGAAGAGGTGTGGTTCGGGACCGGGGGACAGTGGGTACCACGGCCGAAGGAGCTGGAGACTGGGCCTGGGTGTCTGTAGGTTTGGGTTTGGGGCCGGGCAAGCCATGTACATTTGGGGAAGCTTCCAGCAGGCTCTGCTGCCTTTGCTACAGCTCCTAAATTATTCCTGAGGAAGAGGAATATATAAGAGGAAATGGGGTGAGGAAACGGTGTGGGAGGGGGAAGGGAGGAGGAAGGGAGGGAGGGAGGGAAGAAAAAAAGGGAAGGGAAGGGAAGGGAAGGGAAGGGAAGGGAAGGGAAGGGAAGGGAAGGGAAGGGAAGGGAAGGGAGAAAAAACATGAAATGAAAAGGGAAGAGGAAAAAAAAAAGTGTTCACCCTGGATCCAGGGAAGCAGCCAACCTAGCCAGTAAAGTTGCCAGGTGGGCATGAAGGTGACAGGAGAGAGAGGTGTTCCTGGTGGTTGACAAAGGCTTCCATGTGCATCTGTGAAGTGGGGGCAGTGCCAGGCCCTCCTGAGCTGGGCTGTCAGTGCCCTGGGCAGGGGCAGGGGCAGGGGTCCAGGAGGCACCCCTTCCCTGTGCCCGGGGCCTCCTGCCCCTGCAGTGCTGCTCCTCTGAAAACAACTCAAACCACAAAATTGGCTTGTGGTTGGGTGAATATCAGTCACTGCTATTCAGCTTGGCTTCCTAGGATGACTAAAGGGGTTGGAAGCCCACCTTAATAGCCCCCCAAATCTTCAGAGGAGTCAGAGGCAGAGATGGAAATGTGGTTTGTGTTGGAAACTTCTGCTGGGATCCGAGCTTCCGCATGGCAGGGCTGTAGGCACTGTGTCCCAGCATGTCTGTGGGCCCTGGGGTTTGCGGGGGGGGGGGGGGGTCACCAAGGTAGGAGGTAACATTATTAATTCCTGGGCCGCTTGGTCCAACTGCTTGGAGCAGGGAGGGGCTGAGGATGAGGACACTCAGGGCCCCTAAGGGTGTCCTCTCAATCTGCGTCTTCCAGCTCCAATTCTCAAGGGAGCCAGGAGCCAAGCTGCTGCTGAGGGCGGGACAGAGCACAGTGGTCCTCTGGGCAGGGCCTGGGTATCAGCCTGGCGGCCCAGGTGGTGCCTGGGCCTGGGACCAGAGTGCTCAGTTGGAATTTCCCCTCCCTGCCCCCACCCCCAGGTGGCCATGTGACCTGGAAACAGTCCCCTCTGCTCTCTGGGCCAAGTTCTGCTGAGGGTCTTTCAGGCAGGGTGGTAGAGATGGGAGAGGCCAGGCTGAGAAGGGAAACGCCCAGCCCCGGGCCCGCAGTCAGTGTCATGTAGACAGATAGTTCTGGAGTTGGACAGGGTCTGACCTCTCCATCCTTCCCAGAGTCAGGGAGAGAGAACCCAGGTGATCCTGGGTTCCAGGTGGAGGTAGGGCAGGTAAGAGCTGGATATTAATTTTTGTAATTTTTTTTTTTATTTTTGAGAGAGAGAGAGCAAGCAGGAGAGGAAGACAGAAACTGAAGCAGGCTCCAGGCTCTGAGCTGTCAGCACAGAGGCTTGAACTCACAGCCGTGAGATCATGACCAGAGCCAAAGTCTGATGCTTAACCGACTGAGCCACCCAGGCGCTCCTGCTTTTGGATATTAAAACTCTTGGCCCCCTTTCCTCCCTCCTCCTTTCTGTGCATCCACAAGGGAGGAAGTGGCATCCCTTCATCTCAATGTTATGCAAAGTGGGGTTAAAGCATCCTTTAGAAAGTTTTGCTATTTTTATTGATCTGTAACATCCCAAAGGAAGAAGTGCACTTGCCATGCAAATACAAGACAAGTATCCAGGCCCCTCCCCCCAACCCCATGCCACCCTCAGCCTCACCTATGGAGGAAGGGTGAGACGGAGTATCCCAGCTGCCTGGTCCTCCCGATTCCGGATTCCGGTTCCGGGCTTAGAAAAGGAGCCAAGTAACCGGAGGCAGGCGGGTCGGTCCTACCCCGGCTCTTTTTTCTTTTTTTGGTGACTTTCTCATTAAGACTTGATTTCTTCTTCTTGAGATGAAAGGCTTGGATCCTTTCAGTGCTGACCCTTTGCACTTCTGTGATGCCAGTGAAGAAAGAGAAAGGGCAACTGTACCTGTACCCTTGACCCTTCTGCCCTCCCCCCATCACCTGGGTCCTCGTAGGCCCCAGTGCCCAGCCCCGTCCCCGTCCTGGCCCTCACTCTCTTTCTGACTGGCCATTGTCTCAGTCTCTCTCTGTCTCCTGCTTTCACTCTGCCTCCCCATCTCTCTCTTTCTGTTTCGGTGCCTGCATTCCCCTCGCCTGCCCTAGGCTGGGGGTGGGCACACGTGAGTTCTAGATTGCTGACTCAGGCCATTCTAACCACACTCTCCCCAGGATTCGCTTTCCCCAAACTCCCCTGTCCTCACCTAGGGTCTGGGAACCGGGTCATCACGACCCCGGTTCTTGTCCCTTTGAGCCTTTATGCAGGTGGGAAGGTGGAGGGTCTGCACAACCTGTCTGGGAACCGACCCCCTCCCCCTACTGGCTGAGGGCTGGGGGTCCCCTGGTGAGCGGAAGACAAGTCAGTTTTCTGAAATGGGAAGTGCCTACCTCCTCACTGATTCCTGAATCCCCCAACCTCTGGGGGGGGGGGGGTCCAAGGTGGGGGGGCTTCTTCTCACTTTAGGAGGGGGAGGGGATTTGTTTCCTGACCTAGGCTAACGACGTGTGATTCTGGGAGGGATGCAGAGTGCATGTGGACAAGAAACATAGGAAGGAGATGCACGGAAAAAAATGTGTGTCACGCATAGACACGCCAGAAGCATGACATGTGTCCTCCTCCACCCCATCCTCATCCTTGGAGGTTAGCGGGGAGCCAACCCCCAGAAACAGCCATAGACGTGTGTTGAGTGTGTGAACACACACACACACACACACACACGCACGCACGCACGCGCGCACGCTCTGTGCTCTGGAGCACACATCCTGAGCTAGAGGAGCGGGACCGGGGAGCTGGGCTGAGTGGGGGAGGGGCAGGGCAGGGAGGGCAGGCTAGCTCCACCTCCCACCCCATGCCCCATGCCCACCGTCCGCCTCCCCGCCTCCCCATCTCCCCATAGCTGGCAAGGTCTCTGCCCCCTTGACTTTTCCCAGCTTCGAGGAAATACCTCCCTTTAGGGGAAAGCGAGATCGTGAGGGGAAGCAGGGGAAGCACTGACTCGGGCAGAGGCATGAGCCTGATTTTCCAGTCTGGGGCGGGGCGGAGGGATATGGCACTGGGGACGCCCAGGCGGTGGGTCCTGACTCAGAGCCAGAACCACAGAGCTCCTCTGCTATATTGTCGTCGGGGAACAAGAAGCCACCAGGTTTATAAGAAACTGCGATTCATCTCTGTCCCCTTCCACCCCTCTGCAAGGGACCAAGGTTAGACTCGAAGAAGAGTGTAGGCAAGGAAGAGACTCTGCCTCAGATTATCTTTTGGGAAATCTTCCCTGGGCTTGTTAAAGAAGGATGGTGGCAGGTTCAGGGCGGTTTAGCTCTTGAGAGGAGCTGGGGCCAGAGGATGGGACCCTCGATTTCCCCAAATAAGTTGTCAGAGAAAGCCCGCTCCTCACTCTCAGCCTAGAACAGGAGTTCTTTTTTTTTTTTTTTTTAATATGTTTTAATTTTATAGAGAGAGGAACAGCAGAGTGCAAGCAGGGGAGGGGCAGAGAGACAGGGAGATACAGAGTCCAAAGTAGGCTCCAGGCTCTGAGCTGTCAGCACAGAGCCGGAGGAGGGGCTCGAACCCAGGACCCCTGAGATCATGACCTGAGCCAAAGTCAGAGGCTCAACCGACTGAGCCACCCAGGCTCCCCAGAACAGGAGTGCTTAAGTCACACTCACTGTCTTCAGAGCTACTGCCGAGGCTGTGGCAGAGCTCTCTAGAACCATGGACAGTCGGGGTGACATAGGAGGAGCAGGGCAGCTGGTAGCTCCAGCTGGCTCTGCTGCCCCCTCTCAGCCACTGGCTCACAGGTCCCAAGGTGAGAGCAGGAGGGAGAGTGGTGCGGGTTCTGTTAGCAGAAGGGCAGAGCCGAAGGTGTGACGAACCTCGGAGCCGGCAGAGAGCGGGAGACAGCACTGCCTGGCAGGGAGCGTGCGCAGTGGCGTCCTCCCGTCATTTCTAAGAGCTGCCCAGGTCCCCTCCCAACTCAGACAGAAACACCTAACAGCCTGGATGTCTGGCAGTGGGCCCGGTTGCCAGGGGCAGGGAGTTCAGAGAAGTGAAGCATGCCCCTGCTTCCCAATCCTGCACCTGGAAACCAGGACTCCTGGATTCTTCCTGTCTGGACCCGTTTTCCGTTTTCCTCCACTGCTGCCAGGCCCAACCCGGCCTTGGCTGGGCATCTGAGCCGGTCCCTGCCCCTTTCAGTTCCTAAGTCTTGCTTCCCACCCCTTCTGAACATAAGTGGGATGGGATTTGCTGAGGAATGGGGTTCATTTCTGCAGGATCATCGGACAGAAAAGGACACAAGGACTGACTTCCCAAAGTACAGGGGAGCACCCACCAGGTGACTGGGGAAGCCTTAGGGTCTCGCCCTTCTCCAGAGAAAGGGAAAGGACTCTGAGCCACAAGTGGGCTGGGTAGGATACCTTGGGAGAACAGAAGGATAAGGAATCAAAACAACGGAGAGCCTGGGGGAAATTAAGCATCGGTTTTCCTCATCTGTAAAATGGGCAGAACAACAGTATCCTCTTTGCAGAGGCGGTCGGGTCACTAGCTGTGTGACCTTGACAAGGTACTTAATTTCTCTCTACTTCAGTTTCCTTCTCTGCAGAACAAGGACAATGATCCCTGCCCAGCTGACCTCATAGCATTGTGACGGCTAAAGAAATCAAAGGCATGAATTGCTTGGGATGTTCCCTTGTCTCATCCTCCCCGCCCCAAGCAGCAGTGTGGAGAGTGGGATAATCAGGAAGGACTCAGGTTTTTCCACTTTCCAAACTCACTGGAAGTCCAGGGATGGGACAAGGTATAAGCTGGACTGAGCACAATGTCTTGGGTAGCTGGGGCCCTGAGCCTTGGGTGGTGGCCTTAGGTCAGTGTGTGTGTGTGTGTGTGTGTGTGTGTGTGTGTGAGAGAGAGAGAGAGAGAGAGAGAGAGAGAGAGAGAGAGAGAGACAGAGACAGACAGACAGACAGAGAGGGAGAGGTGAAAACAGTGGACCCAGTATCTCGATTCACAGCCTCTTGTCCAGTTACTAAGGACTTGCCTGACCATAGCCATCCCTCCCCAACCACAGAACACGTCAGGCTCCGGTCCAGTGATTGGAAAGAAATGGAAGCAGGCATGGGAGGGGGGCAGTGATGGGCGGCCACACCAGCTTCGTGCCCCCTGTGGCTGGAGATGCGGGTCCAGGGGCTGTCTCAGGGCCCCGCACAGAGTGCCAGCTGCCCATGGCCCTAGTGGAAGAAGGTTGGCAGGACGCCTTGTGACACTTTCTGGGTAACTGAGGGGGGTGGGCAGCAGACGACAGGCTCCCGGGGAAATCTCAGACTTGCGTGTCACAGCGGATCTTTGTCTGGGGTGGTAAGTGGGGTTAAACTCAAGGTCAGACCCAGCCAAATCCATTTTCATGCCAACATGGCCTCGGGTGTCCTCCGTTGCCGTGGGAGGGACCCAGGTGTCCACTGAGCTGAGGATGCCACTGCTGATGCCTGATTTGTCCCTCCGCTCGGACACCGGTTCCTGGCCGGCTCCCGCCTGTGCCCGGGGTTTCCGAGGAACAGAGCAGGGCACGGGGAGCCACCATTCCACTCCCACAGTGCAGGGCTACGTCTCCATAGGTTGGAGGGATCTCAGAAAAGGAAATGGGACTGAGCTGCCATCCGAGGGGCTGGGGGAAGACGACTGAAAGAACTTCCCAACCGTAAGCAGATAGAGTGGGAGGTGGCTCTAAGCTGCTTCCGTGGAATGAACACACTTCAGTGGTGTTTCCGAGTTCTGTCTGATACAGGCAGTCACCGATCTTCCATCTATTAAGTGCTTGGAGATCATCAACCTGTCCCGGGCTCCCGGGTCCCCTACCTCACTCCTCCTTGCCCTGTCTTTGTCGTGTGCCTTTCCTGGGACACCGTGACGCTTCATGGCAGGAGTTGGGAAAGAGGAAAAGGATGGAAAGAGGGAAACGGAAGCTCTGAGAACAGGCTGGAGGGCCAAGTGGACCCCAAGCAGGATGCAGGGGTAGGTGAATTTGTTCAGCCGGGCAAGAGATGTGGGATAAGTCAGCAGGCTGCCTTTGTAGCAGGAGGGCTTGAGGCCAGAAGGTAAGAACAGCTTCCCGAGGGGGCCACAGTCTCGGTTTCTAGAATAGAATGTGTATATATGTCGCGGGCGGGGTGGGGTGGACAGAGGCTGCATCTTCCTGCCTTCGAGGAAGAAGATGGTGCAACAGGAAGGCCAGGAAGGCCAGAAGGCAGACTGCGGGTAGGGTCCCAAAGTGTCCCCATGAAACAGCGCTGAGGGAGACAGAGGGCCAGCTGCTGGGCCCGAAGCCTTCTTGTCCTCACTCCTAGCTCACCCGCCCCTGCAAATGTTCCCCAGCTCCCCCACCCCATTTTGGCCCAAAGCCCCCCGGGGGAAGCTACATGGCGTTCTCACCGCGGACCCAGTGCCGGCTGCAGCTTCTTCCCTCTGACCTATTTTTTAATCATCTGATGGGATTTCACCCCACCTCCCCCCCCAACCCAAAGCCCTGGCCCCCTGGGCCCGTCAGCTCCACGGCGTGTCAAAACTGCCCCTGTCACTTTGCGTTGGTTTCTCAGTCCAGCCGGCCCCTCCCCCAGGGCTTGAGAGCGATGGCTAATTACCCAGCTGCTGAGCCCCTACCGCCCTGCCCCTCCAGTCCCAGCCCCAACACAGGGGCCCAGGACCGCTGGGAGGAGAATCTGGGCCTCCTCACCCTCCTGCTGCGCAACAGGAAGTCCTTCCGTCTGTCTAACCTCCATTCTTCCCTCTGACCTGCCCCTAGCCCAATCACAGACACAGAGGGTGCTGGTAACGGATGGGACTTTGGGATACCCCTTGAGGGACCGAAAGGGCCGAGCAGTTTCCTGTGCTGGGTTTAGAGAAATCTTCTCTGTGCTCCCCACCCCACCCCTGCTCCCGCCCCACAGAGAGGGTCACTGGGGACTAGTGGTGGAGCCCGGATCAGAACCCAGAGCTCCCCATCTGTCTTTCCATTTGCCTCTGGGTCCTCTCCATTGATGCCTGTTTCAGTTTCTGTGCAACTCTGCCCCTACCCCTGACCAGGTGTGTCCCCTGCCACGTCCCTTGCCGTGGCCTGGCAGAGCTGCATCTGGTGTTTCAGGGCTATCCAGCTTGCTTTCGGCACCATTTAAGAATGGGACTTGTCCCCTCATCTCTGACCCCCATTTCCACCCACGTCCCCTTTTCCCTTCCTCTTTCGTCCATCCCTGGTCCAGCCCATCAGCCTGCTCCAGCTCGTCTCCACCCTACAATGTTAAGCCAAAGGACTCAGGCCGGAGACGACAGGCCCAGAGCAGACTCACAGATGGAGGCCTGGTCCCAGACAGACAGACAGACAGACGTGTAGCAGGCGCACTGAGATCGAGATAGAACTCAAGACCCTGATAGATGTAGAGAAACAGAGACAGACAGACTCAGAGGCCCAAAGAGAGCAGATGAGGTAGATGTGGAGCCTGCACTCAGGACAAACACACAGAGGTTTGACGGATCCTGGAGACAGAGGTGGATGTAAGGAAGACCCACCGCAACACAGGCAGAGACACAGGGACCCCGAGGGGCCCAGAATCAGGCAAACATACCAGAGCAACAGAGACCAGAAGCCCTAAAGACAAAGAGAGTCGTGGGACAAACAAGGATGCCTAGGGCTCACAGGAAGCCAATCTTAAGAGGGCCTTGGAGAGAGCCTGGCCCAGCAGGGAGTCTGCTGTCCTATGGTCAGAGGCCCTGGGGGTGGCCTTATATGAGAGGCACCTCACCCGGCAGAGCCCATGACCAGGAGCTGTCCCAAAGAGCGCAGGATGACAAGAGGGGAGCCTGGCTGTGAAGGGGTTAACTTGATTAGATCCCACTCACCCTTCTTTTTCTTCCCTCTCCTCCCTGTGGCGGTGCCCCCCCCCCCCAAGCTCCCTTTACCCTTAGCCCAGGGTATTCCCCTCCCCTCCTGGTAACCGGACCCTGCTTCCTGCCTGAGATTAAGGGCCTGTCTGCTGAGATTCCCCCAGGAAGGGGGGGGGGTGACACAGCCTCTCCCCCGGGGCCTCCCTGAAGCTTGGGCTTGCCCATCCATAACCTGGCCTGCCCCCCCCGCCCACCGTGATTACAGAGTTGCTCAAGTACCCAACATCTTAGCGTCCCTTCAGAAAGACACAGGAGCCCAGGCCTTGGAACACAGTGGGGGCGGGGGTGCTCTATGGAGGCACAGGAGTGGGGGCGGGGTGTGTGGGGTGTGGGTATTGTGTGAAGAGCTGGGGCGGGGGTGAGAACAGTTAGCGACCAAAAGAGATGGTCCCTGATAGGTGCCCATAGAGGGTGAAGGACTGAAATGGAGAAAGACCCAGGCATGGCCTGGAGCCAAAGGGTAAGGGCTGTCCAGCCTTGAGGGGGTGTGGGGCAGGGAAGGGTGAGCCAGCCTGGGGGTAAGAACCCAGAGCCTTTGACCTTGAGATGAGCCCACACTGACCCCCGGGGGCTGGGTGCTGGGGACACAGAACTCCTGCAGCTGTCATGGGGGGAGGGGTTCTACAGGTGCTCCCCTTCTGCCCTCCCTGGCTGTTAATCCGATGGTTCCGGCTGTGCTCTCTGAAGGACTGGCAATCTGGGCCGAAGGGGGAGGGCATTCAGGGCGGGTGAGGGGTGAGCAGAGGCAGATACCCAAGGAGCCCAGAGAGGCTGGACGTGGGACAAGAGAAGAGGTGTGGCTGTGGGGACTGTCACAGGGCTTGTCCCGCATGGCCCTGTGTGCTGTGTGTGGGCGCACACATGGCTCATGTATGTGCACAGAGGCTGCTGGGCTGCGAGGGGCAAGTGGGATGAGGGGCTCGAGAACTCTGGCCCTGGGATCACGTTGCTAGGAGCTCTTCAGGGGCAGTGGCTGAGCCTAATTGATCTCTGGGACCCCAGGATCCCTGGGGTCTGGCCCATCTCAGAGACATGAGTCTCCAGGGAATGGTGACTGGGCATTTCAGGAGGGGAAACCTGTCATCTCTGAGCTGGAGTCTTACGGAGAGGTTCTCATTAGGCCCAGGCAGGGCCCTTAGTGGAAGGCCGGAGGCTGGATTTGAGGACCCTTTGTGAGGGACCCACGGATACCACAGCGGGGAGAGGACAGCTTGGAAGAGAGGAAGAGAGGTGCCTCAGATCTGTGCCTGCCTCGGGGCGGGCAAACCCCTCCCCTTTACATTACCTCACAACTCCCTGGAGATGCAGTTCACCCAGCTTGTCCTTGGAGAAGGTCTACTGGCTCTCTTTGCTGACAAGGAAACCAGAGAGGTTAAGCTGCTCCAACAGGCCACACAGCCAGCAAGGGATGGAATCGGGGTTTCCATTTCCCTCTGCCCCACCCCCAGCACCCACAGGCAGCTCTGCCTTTGTAGACCTCCCTCTCACTCGCCCCTTGCTTCTCTTCTGTTTTGCCCGCCCCCCCCCCCCCGACTTGAGATTTCCTCAGTGGGGCACGTGTGGACTTCATGGTCCCTGCCCCTCTCCATCTCTAAATGCCTTTCAGAACAGCCCAGGCCTGGCACTGGCTCTCTTTCCTTTCTTGCCTCATCCCCAACAGGCTGTCCCCTTCTCTGTCACCTAGCCACCTTCTCACGGTCTCTCAGGCTGGGCCTGGGAGGGTGGAAGGGAGACATCCTGGGTCCTGATGCCTCTGAGTCTCCACGAACAGCCACCCTCTCCCAGCTTCCCCCAGCTGGCCACCCAGCCCTCCCTGCCCTGTGCCCCGTGCAGTGTGACCACATCCAGGAGCCTTCTGGATCCTGGGGGAGCTCAGCGATCCACACATTTTAAGGAGACAGCCCTGGGTGGCTGTTAGATTCTGGGGTGAGGGACGAATTATCCGGTCCTGAAGCTTCAGTCAGAACACCTTCTCCACGTCTGTGGCAGCCATAACTCAGTCCTTGAACCCTCTTCCATCCACTGCAGCCAGGCGCACACGCCCAGCAAGGTCAAGGCACGCTGAAGGTCTTTCTTTGGCCCTGGGCTTGGGGGTGGAAGAGTGGGGTGGGACGGGAGCTGAGAGTGGGATGCACAGACTTTCTGGAGCCCAGTGTCACTCGTAGTCCTTCTTGAACGCACGGATTCTGGGGACCGGCCACAGGTCGGGGAATCAGAATCTCTGGAGGCAGGTCCCGGGAACCCACACTGTAGCAGCCTTCTGGCACAGTTCCCGACCCACAGGTGTGGCGACCTGACAAGGAACCTTGAATACATGCAGGGAACAACAGGGTGAAGAAAACTAGTGTCCAAGCTGGTGGGTTAGGGGCAATTTTCTTTTCTGTTTTCCAGTGCGATTGCATGGACTTTTCATTTGTTGTTCTTGTTCTGTCTCAGAATGGGAAGGCAGACACTCTTGTGGGAAGGACACTGGATCAGGAGTCAAGACACCAGGGCTGCAGCCCTGGCTTGGCCGCCAACGGGATGTGTGAGTTTGGCGGGCCATTCAGTTTCCCACAGTCACCACCCAGCTTGTCTCCTAACATGGGATCTTTGTTGGAGACCATGACTCTCAAATCCTGGACACAGACCCTGTGTGTCTTTGCTCCGCCTCCCCCCCCCCCCCACCCCACCCCAGGGCCAGCCTTCTGGATGCTCAGCAGGTGCATGGGATGGGGGAGGAACTGGGAGGGGCAGTGATGGGGAAGTGAGGGGATCCCAGGGGACCTGGTGTCCTGAACCCCCTTTCCCACGCCTCCAGCCTCAGGGCCTGGGAAGAGGGTGAGGTGGCAACAGGAGGAGGAGGTGTCGCTGCCAGGGTTCTCACCCAAGCTGGCAGAGGGGCGGGACTGGCGGTGGTGACGCCAGGGCCACTCGGCCCCCGCTTTTCACAAGCACTTTCTTTTTTGGAAGAAATTGGAGTGAGGGGGTGAGGAATCGGGGGTTGATGACCCCCTAACAGCCCATCGAGTTACAGAGAGACTGCCTCCAATCACCTTCTTCCTCCAGGGACTGTCCCCAGGTCCACCTGACTCTGAGATTCATAATCCCTTCTGCCCTGGAAACCGGGGCCGGAGCTCAGGTCATCCTGTTCAGAGGCAGGGGGATGGATCTCTTGACCTGTGGATTGGCGTGGAAGAGAGGGGGGAGAGAGAGAAGGAGGAATAAAACTCCATTTGGCCTTCCACAGTCAGGTACTTAGCAAAAACGTCCCCCAAAAGAGATGTCAGCATTCAAGTCTCCTGGGGAAATTAGTCATTCAGGGAAGTGTTACTGAAATGTGTCGTGTTTCTCAAAAAGTAGCCAGGGGTCCCAAGGTCACCATCTCTTTCAGGCAATGCTGCCCCACTAGGAACAGCAGGCAGAAACTTCCTGCCTCCCTGAAGCATGGGGAAATGGTGGGTAAAAGGGTGGGAGGGGCCAGTCCCCAGTTCTGGTGCTGTCTCGTATCGGGTCTCCATTTTCAGGGGATGTGCTGATTCTCCCTCCCCCCACCCTCCCTGGGTCATGCCCGCCTCCTGGGGTCCCCAGCTTCTCCTTCACCTGCCAACCTGCCTCTCGGTTCAGCTCTAGTTGGGAGCAGAGAGTCCCCATGGAGCCCTAAGGGTGGAGCCCTGTTGGGCTGGGACAGCGATATAGAGATGGGGCCAGCCCCCAGGGGAGAAGTGAGGCGGGCTGGGAGGGTGCGGGGAGAGGAGAGGTTAACCTTTAACATGATGAAAATATGAAAGTATTTTTCAAAACCCTCTTTAAAATGTAAATCTTTATCTATATATTGACATGCAAAAAATTCCATGACACCTTATTGAGTGAAAAAAAAAAAACACATTACAAAGCAGCACGTGTGGTGTTTATATAAAATGTGTGTGTGTGTGTGTGTGTGTGTGTGTGTGTGTGTGTGTGTGTGTGTGTTCGCGCATAAGACAGAAAGGCTGTGTGCAGGGAGTGACGTCTGGAAAGGTGCTCACCAAAATGCGAATCCTGTTTGCCTCTGCGGGATGGAGTTTGGGGTGGTTTATTGTAACAGTCCCATTTTTACTGCTTACATTTTCTAGGAGTGTGCTTTATCCGTATGTGCAAGAAAACTCCCAATGATGCTGTTTTCAACTGGGGGGAAAGGATTGTTTTCATCCTAAGATGACTCTGTTAGTCAATAGAAAAACAAACTAGAGAAAGAAAAGCTCTAGTAGTGGTCCTATCTCACAGGCAGTCCTGCAGAACAAGTTGTGGGGTGGGGGGCATCCTGCCCCGTCAGCGGGCTCTGAACCTGTTCCCAGCAGCCTTCCGAGCAGAGGGAAGAATAGACTGGAAAGTGCTGCACAGGTCCACCCTCTAGGGTAAGGCTCGCAGCCCCTCTGAAAAGGAAATCAGCTTATTTCCCCCATTCTATGGTTGGGAGGCTGCCTTTCAGGCAAGGGAAGTGACTTGCCCAGGTCACACATACCTGAGTGACAGGCAGAGCCAGGGAGGAGACTCTGAGCACGGGCAGCCCAGGGCTGCTTCCAGTGCCCTGGCCGCCCCCGCCAGCCCTGCAAACCTGAAGCTGCAGCGGGTGCAATCCCTTTCAAGGAGCTCTTCCCGCTGCCCCCAGCTTCCAGCTCCGCCTTAGGGCTGTTGGAACGAGATGCATGGGACACAGCCCAGCTGGGTCTCTGCCCCCCCCCCCCCCCCCCCACCACCACCACGAGGAAGAGCGCAAACACTTCAAGGCACAGCCACCTAGCACAGAGCCTGGGCACACAGTGGGCATCAGTGATCTGCTGAATGTTCGCGGTCTAAGCAGTTCGGACTGGGTGCAGACCCCGCTGCTGCGCCGAGCGGCGAGTGCGGCCGCAAGGCCCTGTGAGTCTCATCTGGGCCATCACCGAAGGCTTCCTGTAGGAGGGGACCTTTGAGCTGAGCCTGGAAGGATGGGTGGAATTTCCACGAGGCTCCAGAAGAGAGAAACAGGCTGGCGTTTCGGGTGGACGGGTGGACTTTTCCAGAAGGCAGTCTTTAAGCGCGAACTTGGCGGCGCGCGGGGACCCGCCACGCCGTGGGGGCCTCCGGTCCTCGGCGGCTGCTTCGAATTTGCCGAGTATTAGCCACGAGGGGGCGGGGTGAGGCGGGGCGGGGCCGAGGTGGGGGGGTGGGGGGGAGCCCAGAGAGCTTCATAAAGCCACAGCAAAGGCGCCGCGACGCTAGTGACAGCGGCCCGCTGGAGAGGGAGCCCGGGAGCAGCTGCGCGCCCGCCAAACGCGGGCGCAGGACCCAGGCGTCCGAGCCCGGGCTCCGGTGGGGCCCCCCCCCCGCCCCCGCCCCCGCCCCCGGGGCCCCGCCCCTACTCTCAAGACCCCCACGCCTGCCCCCGCGCGGAGAGGGGCCGGTCCCCGACGGCTGCGGGAAGGTGCCAGCCCGCCCCGGATGGGCATCGTGGAGCCGGGCTGCGGAGACATGCTGACGGGCACCGAGCCGATGCCGGCGAGCGACGAGGGCCGGGCGCCCGGCGCCGACCCGCAGAACCGCTACTTCTACCCGGAGCCCGGCGCGCAGGACGCGGCCGACCGTCGCGGGGGCGCCAGCCTGGGGGCGCCGTACCCCGGGGGCGCCCTGGTGCCCGCTCCGCCGGGCCGCTTCCTCGGAGCCTACGCCTACCCGCCCCGGCCCCAGGCCGCCGGCTTCCCCGGGGTGGGCGAGCCCTTCCCGCCGACGGCGAGCGCCGAGGGCTACCAGCCTGGGGACGGCTATGGGGCCCCGGACCCGCGCTCGGTTCTCTACCCGGGGCCGCGCGAGGACTACGCGCTGCCGGCGGGGCTGGAGGTGTCCGGGAAGCTGAGAGTCGCGCTCAACAACCACCTGTTGTGGTCCAAGTTTAATCAGCACCAGACGGAGATGATCATCACCAAGCAGGGACGGTGAGTGAGACGCGCGCCCGGAACAAGTGTTCTGTTTTGTTTTGTTTTATCCTTCTCGTGTCGGAGCCCTTCACAGTTCGGCTTAGACTTTGGGGGTAGCAGGGAGGGAGTTGTAGTGGGGACAGGAAAGGTCTGAGTGTTGTTTTCTCCTAGGACATAGAACTCAGAAGGGAGATGGAGAGTGGGTGCAATGAGAAGTTGTCGTGGGTTAGGGGGGAGGGTACCTTTGGTTTCACCCAGAATTGGGGTGCGCCCTTGGATCACTCTCTGCCTCAGTGGGGGTCACGGTGGGCAGAGGGGGACATGTGTGTTGGGTTTGACAGGGCAGGACCCCTCTTAGCGCCTATGTGTGGGGAAATGGAAGAGAGGGCAGGGTCTTCCTGTACCCAACCCCTCCTATCCCCCCCTGCTCCCTACCCACTCCCAGCCCTTTTGCCAGTGTTGTGCTCAGGTCAGTTTTGGGAGGTGGGTAAGACTGGGATTTGGTGACACGGGGAAGCAGTCGCCAAGTTTCCCTTCCGGTAGTACTTTGAGATCATATGTCTGGTGTGAGTGTGTTTGGGGGGGGGGATGTGATAAAGTGTGTGGGGGGCACAGATCCCTTCCAGGCACAGGCCCTGACGGAAAGCACACATACCCATGGGCCTGAGCAGGTGACGCTGAGCCCCCAGGTCCCAGTTGGCCACCAGTCCCACTCTGCTCCCCGTGAGGTCTGTCCCCTGAAAGTCTGCCTCATCCCTGTCCAGATACTTTCCAGTCTACCATCCAGCCTGGGGAACCCCTGGCTCCACGGCTTAGTGTCCTATGAGCCCAGAGCATGCGGGGTAGGGTCTGGGGCTGAGGGTGCTGCTTCCGGAGAGAGCCTCCTGCGTGAGGAAAGAAAGAGAAACTTGCTGTTAGTGCGTTATTTGTTTAGTAAGCAACACCGAGTGGGCCCGGCCTGTGTCTGGCATGTGAGAGTATGCACCCACCCTTCCCAGTGGGGGCCTGTGTGTGGAGGGGCTGTGTCATCAGTGTGCCCGGGAGGTGTTGAAGGGCAGATACCCGGTGTGGGGGCTGGGGAGGGAGAAGCGAGAGGCCACCACGCTGGGCCAGGGTTGTGGGGTTGGCATTCAATGTAGACAGTGCTGGGATAGTCTTCCCTCCCAGTGATTTCTGTGGGGTGGCCTGGGATTGAGGGGCCTGTCCACCAATCACAAACAGCTTCAAGTTGCTGAGTTGTTTCTCTTTCTCTGGGATGAACCCAGGGAAGTTGGCATTGTCTTTTATTATGGCATTGGCCTTCATCCCCTAAACCTTCTGATGGTTCCTCTCTGTGCCCCCCCCCAACCCCGGCCCGCTGAGAGTGCTCCCAGGCACAGCCCAGGCTTCTAGTCCCATCAAGTTTGAATTGGAGGGGACCCAGAAGATCCTGTCCAGTCCCCTCCCTGCACAGACAGGGAAGCGGGCTCAGAGACACTAAGAGACTCTTCTGAGGTTGCACAGCATAGCCGTCACTGGCAGAACTGGCACCAGAATCCAGACGGTACCCGCCTGGCTTTCTTTCTCCAGCCCCTCACGGCCAGGAGTAAAAACAGCAGCCTATACTGTCCAAAGGCATTGATGCATTCAGAGTGCTTTCACTTCCATTATTTTACAGTATGCTACGTAGGTCAAGCCGTCTCCCCATTTATAGGTAGGGGTGCTGAAGCCTAGGGACCGAGTGGCTCGCACTCTGTCACCCAGCAGACCTGAACTCAGGCCTCCGCTCTCCTCAGATGGTCAGGAAGCCCTTCCCACCCTGGGGGAAGGCCCTGGCCTCCCTACAATTGGCCCTTCCAGCCTTGAGGGGTGGGGTGGACGGAGCATTGGCCAGAATGTCAGGGACCCAATGGGCGCCGGGCTGGCGGCGGGCTGCCCGCAGTCTGGCGAGGGAGGTGTCTCACAGGGATGTGTCTCTGCGGGTCCCCATCGCTACCCTGTGGCCTCCTTCTTTCCTTCGTGTTCTTGCTGCATAATTCTCTCTTGATGAGTTTTGTTGTCTCCCTTTGAGATCCATACACCTACTTTCTTTTATTACGAAAAGTTCCAATATATACAAAAGCAAAGAGAAAAACCTTACAGGCCTCCACCCACCCATCACCAGCCTCGGCAGTAGTCACCCCTGGTCCAATCTTGTTTCTTCTTTATTCTCACTCACCTCACTTCCGCCTCCCACTCCCCAGTCTGCAGCTTTATCGGTGATGATGTTAAGGATTTAGTAAGTAAATCCTAGACACTATGAAAGAGTTTTCATCCTTCAAATTTCTCGATGTGCGTCTAAAAATGGCTTTTGAAAAGTAAACACGGGGCGCCCGGGTGGCTCAGTCGGCTGAGTGTCAGACTTCGGCTCGGGTCATGATCTCACCGTTTGTGAGTTCAAGCCCTGCATCGGGCTCTGTGCTGACAGCTCAGAGCCTGGAGTCTGTTATGGATTCTGTGTCTCTCTCTTTCTCTGTCCCTCCCCCACTCATGCTCTGTGTGTCTCTCTCTTTCAAAAATAAATAAACGTTAAAAAAAATAAAGAAATAAAATAAAAGCGAGCACGATACTATTAGCAAACCTGAGAAGAAATTCATAAATAGCATCAAATTTCCCAGATCATTTTGTAATTGTGTGTGACTGTGTCACAATCCTCACGCTTTCGATCCATCCTGAGGGACAGCTTCGGACACTCTGAGGTCCCTGTTAGAAGGGGACCTCACCATCTCCTTTGATGCCTCCCTTGGAGCAGGCCTCAGGGGTCCCATGGTGGGGTGGAAGGGACAGAGAACATACCATCCCCAGTTCAGTCCCACTGGCCCCAACTCAGCCCCGTACCTGAACTTGGGCTCCAGCGATCTGGGAAGTCGGCGGCCATTTCCTTGTGCTACTGACTTCTGAAAAGTAAGCCTTGGGCTCAGAGAACGGCACCCTTCCTATCCTGCTTTGGAGAGCTGGCCTGTCCCCCCGTGGGTTCCAGTGACCTGCCAGTCACCACCGCATCACCCACGGCCTTCTTCCTTTTTGAAAAATCCTTCCAGCCCAGGCCCACCCACAGCCCCACAGCCTTTTGCCTTGGGCTGACTCACTCCCTCCCAGATCCTTCCTCTCCCACCCACCCTAGACCCATCCCTCACTATGGACAAGCGACAGTCGCTCTCTCCTCCATGGGCAGTAGCAGCCAGGTGGGGAGCGGCAGTGGGGGTGGGGATGGCAGTTCCCAGCTCCAGAGACTGACCCAGGCCTCTCGGGTGGGACCGGGAGGGGAAAGTGAGATAAAATGTTGGACCAAGTGGAGACGTTGGAGTTGAAGTTTGTGTGTTTGTGAAGTTTCGGGGCGCCTACACCGGACTTGCGCTGTATTTCTGTGTGGCAGCGCGTGTGTGTGCTGTGAATGTGTTGGTGTGCAGAGAATAGTTGATGGTAGACATTCTCAGTAGAGGAAGAGAGAGGCGGGTGTCTGTGTGTGTGGGTGTGTGGGTGTGCATTCATTGCTGGCAATCCCCACTTTTCTGGGTGTGATTAGTTGATTATTATAATTAAGATAACTTTGGGTAGTTCTGTTGTTAAGGAGCTCAATTTGCATTTGTGTATGTATGTGTGAATTTAGGGGTTGATAAAACAATTTCAGTGCTAACCGATCCTGGGTCACTGGCCTCCTAGCCATGGTGGTTTTCCCTTCTCCACGTTCCCGACTCGGAGAACTTCTTAGATCTTTAAAACAACTAAAAAAAATTTTTTTTAATGTTTTATTTATTTTTGAGAGAGAGAGAGAGAGAGAGAGAGCGTGAGCAGGGGAGGGGCAGAGCGAGAGGGAGACCCAGAATCCGAAGCAGGCTCCAGGCTCTGAGCTGTCGGCATAGAGCCAGACGTGGGGTTCGAACTCACGAACCGTGAGATCATGACCTGAGCTGAAACCAAGAGTCCAATGCTTAACCAACTGAGCCACTCAGATGCCCCTAAGACAATTTTTTTTTTTTTTTAGTTCTAAGCCTCTTTAATTTGGACTCACTGGCTTAATTTCTCTTGGGGCAGGTGAAAACAGCTTTGTTTTCCATCGGCTGTTTGCTAGTGACTATCTAATTTCCATGAAGTTGGATCTGAGGTTGATGGGGGGGGGGTAGGGGAGATCCTTTGATGCCTGAGCACATTTTGCATTTCGATAGGTACAAGGTAGTGCTGGGATATCCTCCTAAAAGGTGATACTAATCTACACCCGCACCAGTAGCGTGTGAGAGGACCCCTTTCCCTACAGACTCAGCAGCGTTGGATATCAGTTGTGAACCACTTTGCCAACATGACTGATGAAAAATCACCTCCTTTTAATCTACGTAATGACGGTGAATTGGAACACATCAGAGGCGTTCAGGATGGGGTGGAGGGTGTGGTGACCCTGCGAATCGTTTCAAGATGGGATAGTCCTGAGCCCTAGCTCAGGAATTTAGAGTCTCAGGCCCTGTCCTCTGAGGGCACGATGGTAAGTGGTCTTTTTGGTTTTTTATTTTTTTATATATATTTTTTAACGTTTACTTTATTTTTGAGAGAGAGAGCGCGAGCGGGGCAGGGGCAGAGAGAGAGGGAGACACAGAATGCGAAGCAGGCCCCAGGCTCTGAGTTGTCAGCACAGAGCCTGACGTGGGGCTCGAACCCACAAACCGTGAGATCTTGACCTGAGCCGAAGTCGGACGCTTAACCGACTGAGCCCCCCCCCCCAGGCGCCCCGTAAGTGGTCTTTTTGAAGGGCTTCCTTTGGCATCAGACCGTGTTCCTTCCCAGCAAAGTGTCATGTAAATCAGGGGCTATTTTGGGATTCCAGCTGGTGGTGATTCTAGACTTTTAGGGTGAAATGAGACCTCCCTTCTCTTCTCCCTTTCCCCCATTCTCTTCCCGCTTCTCCTGCATTTCCCTCTACCAGAGCTAAGCAGGGTAGAGAGATGGCCCCCAGGGCATGTATGCTGCAGTCAGGAGCCCCCGACACTGTTCTCCCACCAAGGATCCGTCAACACGGCTCTCCAGTCCTTGGCTGCTTCAAGTATAAACTTAGAAGTAACATTGTACATTTCAGGGGCTCCTGGGTGGCCCAGTGGATTAAGCATCCAACTTTGGCTCAGGTCGTGATCTCACGGTTTGTGAGTTTGAGCCCTGCATCGGGCTCTTGGCTGTCTGTGTCGGGCTCGCTTCGGATCCTCTGCGTCCCTCTCTCTCTGCCCTTCCCCTGCTCACGCTCTCCCTCTCTCAAAAATAACTAATAAAGAAACAGAAATTTTTTAAATTACCTTTCAAAGGATGCTAAGTAGAGACACAATGAATACGTTCCTTCTCTTCCTTTATTCCTACAAGTTTGAAGGGGAGCTGGTTATGATACAAAAAATGTGTGCGACCCGACTGCGTCATAGAAGGAGTCGGTGGTAGAGACCGAGTTGAAAATATCGCCCCAACCTTAATTGTTCAAGGCCTCATCTGTCACCTTTGATTTCTCAAGTCAGCTGGCCTGCTGAGCCCCTGGGCTCCAGAACTCTGGACGCTTGCTTGGGGTCCTTGGGCCTGAGGGCCTGAGGGCTTTGATAGCTCGGGGCCTGGGAGAGGGTGGGGTGGAGGAGGGACCGGATGAGCTGAGTTTCGCATCTTTCAAACTTCTTAACAGCTCTCAGAGGAAAAATGAACAGGAGTTACTGTCCCCACTTACAGGTGAAGAAACTGAGGTTTGGTTTGGGAATTAACTTATCTAAGGTCATAGGGCCAGTAAGCCTTTTTTTTTTTTTTTTCTCAGCATAGGAGAGTCCGGAGAAGACAGGAATGTCGGGAGACCTTCCCAAGGTTCTTAAGGGTGTCGTTCTGGGAATGCCTAAGGACTAGGATGCCCCCCGAAAGTGTTCCTAGGTCTCTGGCACTCTCCCTCCCCCAGGTCTCCTGACTCAGGGACTGGTGTCTTTCTTCCCACCCTGCATGACTTCTTGTAGGAGGAGGGGAGAGGTGTGTGGGAATGAAACGTAATTCTGATGAGGGTGAGATTCTGCCATCCTGCAAAATCTGCTCTTCCTGCTTGGGTTGGAAAAGAAAAGCCAAGCCATCAGGATTGGTGATGGTGGAAGTGGCGAGATGGGTGTGGTGTGAAAGTGCTTCCTTCTCCGGCTCTCTTGCTCTGGCGCGATAGAGGATAATACAGCATCCCAACCTCGACTCCCTCCACTTTTCCTGGGAGCCAGGCCTTTGAGAGTGGGGACTGTGCTCAACAGAATCCTCTTCCAGGTGGCTGGGAAGTTCCACCTAGGATTTTAGCTACTTCTCTGAAGGCTGAGGCCTGGGGCAGGCCATCCACAGACATCTGGCCCCCGGAGGGGGCTGGGGGCAGGGGGAGCCTGGGTGCCACAGGGCTGGGAGCATCATGGCACCGCGAGGACCACAGTGGAGAGGATGGGGCGGGGACTGAGACGGGACGAGGGCTTGGGAGACTGAGGCATGAGGGCCTATGGGGAAGTGCCTCTGGGGGGCTGGCTTGTGGCTTTGCTCCCGGCTAGGAAGCAAACTAAGATTCGAGACCGTGTCCATCAACTGACCCTCTGAAAGAAGAACAGCGAAAAAGCCCTGATTCATAGTGTTTGCTGATTTCCGTGGTGCAACTATCCCTATGGTGGCTGATTTCAAGCTACGCTTGTGGTATCCCTGGATGCAGAGTTGGGAGGAGACGTGCCGTAGCACGGTTATCTAGTATTTTCCGCCAGGTGGGAACAAGAGATGTAAGTAACCTCAAGATGGGGCGCCTGGGTGGTTCAGTCAGCTAAGCGTCTGGCTTCAGCTCAGGTCATGATCTCACGGCTGGTGAGTTCGAGCCCCATGTCGGGCTCTGTGCGGACCGCTCGGAACCCGGGAGTGTGCGTTGGGATTCTGTGTCGCCGGCTCTCTCTGCCTCTCCCCCGCCGGCTCTCTGTCTCTCAAAAATAAATAAACATTAAAAAACTGAAAACAGAAAAAAAGTAACCTCAGGAGCAGAGATAACAGGAACATGTAGTAAACGAACTGAGAAGCGATGAGTTTTGCGTATTTATCACCTCGGCTGATAATGTATTTAATAGTAAGTTGATATAATTTCAGTTTTAGTTATGGCATTGTTTAGCGACTGGCTGGCATTTCCGCTTGGCTCTCTTGAGGGGTGGAAGCTGACTCCAGCACATGGCTGAAAGCCTTGGCACAGGGGTGGCTGTCTGCGACGTGGGGGGGGGCTGATGGATGTTGGTGGGTCTTTCTGTTCTCCCTAGGCGGATGTTCCCGTTCTTGTCATTTACTGTGGCGGGGCTGGAGCCCACCAGCCATTACCGGATGTTCGTGGACGTGGTCTTGGTGGACCAGCACCACTGGCGGTATCAGAGCGGCAAGTGGGTGCAGTGTGGCAAGGCTGAGGGCAACATGCCAGGTAGGAAGCCCCCTGGAGAACCCTGGAGGCTCTTTTTCGCCGAGACTGAGCGCCCCCTGGTGGACCCAGGAGGAACCCGCGAGCCACTGCCCGCTACACCTAAGCCTTAACTCCCCATCCCACCCTTGTCCCCTCCCACTTCTCACCCCGTTCTGTTTGTCCTCTCTTCTCTCTTCTGCCTTAGCCTGTCTTCTGCTCAGTCCTCTGTGCCCACCTCCCCTTGCCCTGACCCATCTAGTCCTGCCCCTGCAGCCTTTTCGACATCCCCCTCCGAACAGGCAAAGAAGCCCCATCTCACCAGGGCTCTGGTCCCCCGGGGGCTGCATGCCAAAGAGGTTAACTGTCCACAGGAAACCGCCTGTACGTCCACCCAGATTCCCCCAATACTGGAGCCCATTGGATGCGCCAGGAAGTTTCGTTCGGGAAACTAAAGCTCACGAACAACAAAGGGGCCTCTAACAATGTGACCCAGGTGGGATTCCTCGCCACCCCCCACCCCTCCTGGCTGATTCTGTTCTGTGAAAGTCCCTTTTCTTCCTCTCTGACTCTGGTTCTTTTCCATGCACCGTGCGGGGAAGATGAGGTGGGAGGAAGCTGAGTCTCAGGGGCAGACACGGGGTTGCATTCAGGATGACATGGGCCAAGGTGGCCCTGGGGGTTTCTTCATCAAACCCGAGGCCGCCATCACTTGTGTGCCATGCCGGGCATAGGGTTGGTGCCCGCGGCCTCAGGAAATGGACGCGGAGTCTAAGTTGAACAGAGCCTTGAGAAGCCTTGCTTGTGCTAATACCTTGGTCACAACGGACATCTGTGGGTAGGAAACAGGGCAAGAGGGCAGAAGTGGTGCCCTGGAGAGGCTGGGCACCAGAGTTAGAAGGCCTGGGGGAAGCTACGTGGTAGCAGGGCAGGGGAATGGACGCTATGACCTCAGGGTCCCTTCTAGCCTGGCCACAGGACCAGCCGTGGGTGGGGGTAGAGGACCCGTAGACCCCCACAAGCATGTGGCTCTCTCTCAGATGATCGTGCTCCAGTCTCTCCATAAGTACCAGCCTCGGCTACACATCGTCGAGGTGAACGATGGGGAGCCGGAGGTGGCCTGCAACGCCTCCAACACGCATGTCTTCACCTTCCAAGAGACCCAGTTCATTGCCGTGACCGCCTACCAGAATGCAGAGGTGAGGGCTGCCGGGTGGGGCTGAGCCTCGAGGGACAGGAGGGGAGAGGGAGGCCCACAGGCTTCCCTGGTGGGGAATTCCAAAGTTCTCTGGCACCAGACTCAGGACTCAGGTGCCTCTGTTTCCCCTCTCCAGATCACTCAGCTGAAAATTGATAATAACCCTTTTGCCAAAGGATTCCGGGAGAACTTTGAGTCGTAAGTGCCACTGGGTTCAGCTCACCTTTGCAGAGGGCCTCCTCTTGGTTCCTCCTGGGACTCGGCTCCAGACTGGTGCTGAGCACGTCTCCTTCCCTGGGGGTGGGCAGGGGTGGGGTGGATGCTGGAGGGCCGGCAGGGCAAGAGGGTCCAGGGAGGGACGTGCAGTAGGCAGGCTTACAGGTCAGTGGTTCTGTTTGTGACCGCTTTTCTTGCCTCCTTTTTTTTTTTTTTTTTTTTAGCATGTATGCATCTGTTGACAGCAGCGTCCCCTCCCCGCCTGGACCCAACTGTCAGTTGCTTGGGGGAGACCACTACTCTCCTCTCCTACCCAACCAGTATCCCGTTCCCAGTCGCTTCTACTCCGACCTTCCCGGGCAAGCCAAGGATGTGGTTTCCCAGCCTTACTGGCTGGGACCCCCCCGGGACCACAGCTATGAGGCCGAGTTTCGAGCGGTCAGCATGAAGCCTGCATTCCTGCCCTCCGCCCCTGGACCCACCGTGTCCTACTACCGAGGCCAAGAGGTCCTGACGCCTGGAGCTGGCTGGCCTGTGGCCCCCCAGTACCCTCCCAAGATGGGCCCAGGCAGCTGGTTCCGCCCCATGCGGACTCTGCCCATGGAACCCGGTCCCGGAGCTTCAGAGGGACGGGGCCCGGAGGACCAGGGCTCCCCCTCCGTGTGGACTGAGATCACCCCGCTGCGGCCGGAGTCCAGTGACTCAGGACTGGGCGAAGGAGACTCTAAGAGGAGGCGTGTGTCCCCCTATCCTTCCAGCGGCGATAGCTCCTCCCCTGCTGGGGCCCCTTCTCCTTTTGATAAGGAAACCGAAGGCCAGTTTTATAGCTATTTTCCCAACTGAGGGGATGACATGGGGAAAGGCACAGAAACAGTGTTATCAGGTTGGAGGACACCAACTAATGCAGACGACAGACTCAGGACTGAGAGGCCCCAGCTCCCTCTGTCTCTTCTCCTTTTGTAGTTGGTTGAGGAAGAGGGGGTTCAGGGGTTCACTTGCTGCTTCCGGCCCACGATGAAACCTGAGAGGAGTGTCCCCTGCCCCTTCCTCGGCCCTAACTACAATCATTTCCCTGGTGCTGCTTCTGGCTGGGGGTTCCCAGCTGGAGAACAGAGAACGGAGAACAAGAGGGTCTTGGCCACAAAGGAGCTTTCCGCTCTTCTCTGGGACTGGGTAGGGGTCCAGTGGGGCTGGCTGGGAACTGGAGACCGTCTTCCTTTATAGAACTAACTTTGCGCAGTTTCGTTTGCGCCGATGACTTTGGGCGGCTGGCCCGGACCCCCCCTGCGCAGAGACAGTGGGGTCCCAAGGAAGGGCGGGGAAGGGGGGGGTTGGTGCACACCTCAAGAAGCGAAGTCTTTGGGGGTGGTGATTATGGGGGCACGCACGCTTTTTTTCTTTTTCCTTTTTGGAATGGGGAGGCTATTTATTGTACAGAGAGTGGTGTCTGGATATATTTCTTTTGTCTTCATCACTTTCTGCAAATAAACATGAAACTGGAGAATGTGTCCTGCTTCAGGGTCCTGGAGGGGGACGTGGATGGGGACTCACCCCGCTGGGATTTGCAGGGGCACCAAAGCTCTCCAACAGCAGCTGCAGTTCCCAAGGACCTGTGCCGCCTTCTAGAAACCCAGAGTGGCTTCACTCAGGGGATCAACAGAGCAAGACCACATGTCCTGAAGGTTGATGGTTGATTCCACCTTGTAAGGCACCTTGGGACAGAGAACGGTTCCTCTGCCTGACCTGCGGAGGAGGGGTGGGAGGGCGAGACCCCAGGACAGGGCTGGGTGGGGGCTGGGAGCGCTGTGGGGAGAAGCCTTGATTTCTCTTTGCATTTTTTTAAAGATTAAAAAAAATTTTTTTTAATGTTTATTTATTTCTGATAGAGTGCGAGCGAGGAAGAGGCAGAGAGAGAGAGGGAGACATAGAATCTGAAGCAGGCTCCAGGCTCTGAGCTGTCAGCACAGAGTCCGACTCCAGGCTCGAACTCACGAACGATGAGATCATGACCTGAGCCGATGTCAGAGGCTTAACCAACTGAGCCACCCAGGCGTCCCCTAAAAAAAATTTTTTTTAATGTTTATTTATTTTTGAGAGAGACAGGTTAGACATAAAACCCCGAAGCAGGCTCCAGGCTCCCAGCTGTCAGCACAGAGCCCGATGTGGGGCTCGAACTCACAAACTGCGAGATCATGACCTGAGCTTAACCTGAACACTCAACCAACTGAGCCACCCAGGGGCACCTCTGCAGTTTTAGCAGCTTTGGTTCTCCATCGTCCTCTTAAGGTTATTCAAAGGTTAAAGGAGTAAATATAAATTGAACCACACGAAATTGCTGTTTTTGTAGGTCAAGAACAGCTAAATATGGCAATTTCATACGATTTGAACTAGCACATGTAAAGGGTTTAGAACAGTATCTGATAAACAGCACTCAATCTGTAAATTATTGTTATAATTCTCTAGCTCTGTTTCTCTCTTTCCCTCTCTCTTTATACACATACTGAATTGTATTTGTAAAATAACACCTGCTTCTCTTAAAGAATGTAAGCAATGCATAAAAGTAAAAGGCATTAAATTATCCCAAATCTTACCACCCATCAATAATTATCATTAAATGCTAACTGGGTTAGATAGATAGACAGAAGTATATTTTTATAACGTTGGAATCATACTGAAAATGCTTTTTTAAAAACAAAATTGGGGCGCCTGGGTGGCTCGGTCGGTTGAGCGTCCGGCTTCGGTTCAGGTCATGACCTCACGGTCCGTGAGTTCGAGCCCCACGTCGGGCTCTGTGCTGACAGCTCAGAGCCTGGAGCCTGCTTTCGATTCTATGTCTCCCTCTCTCTGCCCCTTCCCCACTCACGCTCTCTCTCTCTTTCTGAAAATAAATAAATAAACTTAAGAAAAAAGAAAAAAGAAAAAGAAAAAGAAAGGAGCTTATGGGAAATGTCCAGAAGTTAGAATTACTCCATTTGCCTAGTCCCAGTCCAGGGTATCCCCCACTCCAATGGGGGAGGCGGGTGTCACCATGGGCCCTTGGGTGTTCTCTCACTTCTGTTGGAGCTTGGAAATCTCCGTTTCTGTCACAGTTCACATCCCCTCCTTTCCTGGTCTCTATCCAGAGGCCATTTTCATCACCTTCTAGTTAGAAGAAGGAAAAGATAAGACATATCTGTTTCCATCCTCCTTGGATTTGGAAGCTCGTAATTTTGTAAATGACATGAGCGGTTCTGTCATCCTGCGCTGAGTGCAAATTATTCCTCCCACCCCTTAGGCTATCACTCCCTGGAGTTATTAAGTGTTGGTATAAAATTAGGCCTATTTCCTTTTCTGGGAACTGTTGTCAGTAATTACAGTACTCTTCTCCCCCACTGTTTTTATTTTTATTTAAGTTTATTTATTTATTTTTAGTAATCTCTACACCCAACCCGGGGCTCCAACTCACCACCCTGAGTCGCATGCTCTTCCCACTGAGCCAGCCAGGCGCCCCACCCCCCACTGTTTTTTAAATGGTTTTGTTCACTTCATTAGATATATTTACACCCTCTATTATCTTTTTCCAAAAGTGTGGGGGCATATGTTTTGATGCTTTTTTATTTGACTCATAAAGGTTCATTACTACTATTCCTTCTCTACTAAATGTACCTTTTACTGAAAAGAAAAAATACTGAAAATACTAAAATACATCTTTCTATGCATGAACACGGGATATTTCTTCATTTATTTAGGTCATTCTTTTTTTTTTTTAATTTTTTTAATGTTTATTTATTTTTGAGAGAGAGGGAGAGACAGAGCGTGAGCAGGGCAGGGGCAGAGAGAGAGGGAGACAGAGAATCCGAAGCAGGCTCCAGGCTCTGAGCTGTCAGCACAGAGTCCGACGCGGGGCTTGAACTCACGAACTGTGAGATCGTGACCTGAGCCGAAGTCAGACGCTCAGCCAACTGAGCCACCCAGATGCCCCTCTTTAGGTCATTCTTAAGGTCCTCAGTAAAGTTTTATAGTTTACAGGTATAGCTTTTGTATATCTTGTATTTATTCTCAAGTATTAGGGTTTTTTTTCTCTATACAGGGCATTTTTGAAAAATACATATTTTCAGGGTGCCTGGGTGGCTCAGTCAGTTAAGCATCCGACTTCAGCTCAGGTCATGATCTCAGGGCTCGTGAGTTCGAGCCCTGCATCAGGCTCTCTGCTGTCAGTGCAAAGGCTGCTTCAGGATCCCCTGTCTCCCTCTCTCTGCCCCTCCCCTGCTCATGCCCTCTCTCTCTCTAATAAATAAACATTAAAAAAAAATACGTATTTTCTAATTGTTAATTATAATTGATTTTTGTATGCCAATCGTAAGATCCAGCCATTTTACTAAACTCTCATTAATTTTTAGTGATTTGCTATAAATTCATTACTTTCTTTATGGCCAATTGGATTATTTCAAATAATGACAGTTTTATTTCTTCCTTTCTAATCATTATACTTCGAATTTCTTTTTCTTAGCTTATTGCACCTGCTAGAACTTCAAGTGCTAGTTTCTTGCCTTTTGGGGGATTCGTTCCCTCCTATTTATTCCACTTTTTCCCTCATATTGGTTTGACATGTCTATTATTTTAGTGGCTACTTCATACATCTTAATATGTACCTTTAGGGGCGCCTGGGTGGCTCAGTCGGTTAAGCGGCCGACTTCGGCTCAGGTCATGATCTCGCAGTCCGTGAGTTCGAGCCCCGCGTCGGGCTCTGTGCTGACCGCTCAGAGCCTGGAGCCTGTTTCCGATTCTGTGTCTCCCTCTCTCTCTGACCCTCCCCCATTCATGCTCTGTCTCTGTCTCAAAAATAAATAAACGTTAAAAAAAAATTGAAAAAAAAATATGTACCTTTAACCTACTAAAATCCTCATGTTGAATGATATTTTACCCTGTGTTCTGTTCAATAAAACAATTTTAGATTAGCTCTCATTCCCCCCCCCTCTTGATTTACCATTGTTTTCTCTCCTAATTTACTGATTTTGAACACTTCCAAATACATATACACACATATCTATTGGGGGGGGGGTTGGTTTGCTTGTTTTGTTTTTTTCACATATATATATATTTTTAAGTAAATTCTACATCCAACCTGGGGCTCTGACTCACAACCCTGAGATCAACAGTTCCATTCTCTACTGACTGAGCCAGCCAGGTGCCCCTTCAGTTCTTTTTTCATCCACACAGATGATACTCCTGTATTACTTTGTTGAGATAATACTTGCTTGGGCTTAATTTTATGTCACCATTCTCTTGCTCACTTTTCCTCTTTGCTTTTCTGCCTCTTTTTTTCTTCAACTAAATCCTTTACAACCTCTTCTAAACAGGTATCTTTGTAAATTCCTCAAAAGCTTGTTTCTTACAAAGATTATTATTTTTCTCCTTGTTGTTGGGTGGCTTTTTTGCTGAGTAAACAATTTTAAGTGGATAGTAATTTTTTCTTATTTTATACAAGCTATTCCGTCATCTTTTGGCTCCTATTGTTGTGAAATCTGCTACTAGTGTAATTATCATTCTTTTTTAAAATGTTTATTTATTTATTTATTAAAAAAAATTTTTTTTTTCAACGTTTATTTATTTTTTGGGACATAGAGAGACAGAGCATGAATGGGGGAGGGGCAGAGAGAGAGGGAGACACAGAATCAGAAACAGGCTCCAGGTTCTGAGCCATCAGCCCAGAGCCCGACGCGGGGCTCGAACTCACGGACCGCGAGATCGTGACCTGGCTGAAGTCGGCCGCTTAACCAACTGCGCCACCCAGGCGCCCCATAAAAATGTTTATTTATTTTTGAGAGAGAGCAAGCAGGGGAGGGGCAGAGAGAGGGGGACAGAGGATCTGAAGTGGGTTTTGTGCTGACAGCGGAGAGCCCTATGTGGGGCTTGAACTCACAAACCGTGAGATCAAGACCTGAGCCAAAGTCAGAGGCTCAACCAACTGAGCCACCCAGGTGCCCCAGCTAATTATCATTCTTTTGTAGGTCATCTGTCTTTCTCTTTCTGCTTTCCAGATCTTCTAGTTATATTTGGTGTGTAGCAGATTTATTATGATGTGACAAGGTATGAATTTATTTTTCTTGATCATATTTGGGATATATTGTACTTCCTGAAACTGTGTATCCATGGTTTTCATCAATTCTGAAATTTCTTAATTATTATCTCTTTAAACATTAATTCTTTCCAATTTCGCCCTTGGGGACTCTAATCAGATAGATGTCAGAGATTTTCATTCTATTATTATTCACGTCTCTCAACTCTTTATTATGTTTTTTCTCTTTGTCTCACTTTGCTGCTTTCTGTATAAATTCTTGAGATATATCTTTTCGTTTAATTCTACTTTCAACAGAATCTAAAATGCTGATTAGCTTACTCACTGAAAAATTTTTTTCACAGTTTACAAAGTACTTTTCATAGTTATTTTGTGCATCTCCGTTAAGTTTTTTTAATGTTATGCTTTGCATTTCTTTATTTTTATTTTTATTTTTATTTTTATTTTTATTTTTAGTAATCTCTACACTCAATGTGGGACTGAAATTCATGATCCTGAGATCAAGAGTCTCATGCTTTTCTGACTGGGTCAGCCAAGCACCTCATGCTTTGCATTTCTATAAGTTCTATTTTTTTTTTCCAAATTGTACAATCCTGATAATTTCCTGTTGTATGTTTTCCCTTATAACTACATTCTTTATTTCTGTAAATATTCTACACACAACCATTCTGTGTTTTGTATTTGACAATTCCAGATAATACTGGAGGTTGTTTGTGGGGGGTGTGGTGGTAGTGTTGTCTAAACATGTTGATTCTTCTGATTATCACTCGCAATGGATTTGCCTTCTTGCACACGTGGGTGGGTGTCTTTGTAAGGTCATGTTTGATTTTTAACCCATGGATGTCCTGTAAGATTAACTTGGGGAAAATTTCTTCCACAGATGTTGCCTCTGATTCAACAGATGGGGAACACCAAATTATGGCTGGACTTTTCCCTGTAGCAATGTAGTCAAATTGCTTGGCTCAGGGCTCCAAAAGAGTGAGACAGAAGCTTCCAGGCCTACCCTTTAGAGCATCACTCTACTACATTCTATTGGTCAAGGCCAGCCCATATATAATGAGAGGGGAAATAATTTTTCAGTTGGATGATAGGGGTAGCATGTACTGCCTAACCATTATTCTAGGATTTTTTCCCTTCACCATCATGTTGGTAGATTGAAATTGTCCATGGGACATTTCAACGGATATGGCAAGTGCCACAAGTGAGGGCACACTTCTTCCCAGATTGCTATTTGTTAAACCTTCATTGCCACACCACTGGAAGCTGGTTTATTAAGTTGGGGCACTCACAATGAAGTCTGAGAGGAGTTAGAGAGGCCTTCTCTCCTAGGATATTATTCAGTTCTCTTAAGTTCTCCTTTCAAATTTCTCCCTGGCTGACAGCATTCTAAGAATGGGATATGAAAAGAGAAATTTGGGGTCCAATTTTTTCTTTTACACGCTCTCTGCCTTTAATTTTGCCTCACCTTTCTTAGCCACTGTCTGTGACATACCCAAGTCCCATGTCTATTCTCATTTTCTTCAGAGAATAACACTGTTCTTTTTTTTTTTTAAGGTTTTTTTCTTGTTTTTTTTTTTATTTTATTTTATTTTTTTTTTTATTCATTGAAGTAATCTCTACATCCCACATGGGGCTCAAACTCATGACCCTGAGATCAAGAGTCATACACTCTTCTGAATGAGCCAGCCAGGCACCCCACAACAGTGTTCTTTCAGGACATATGTGACTGCTCAGGGTAGGAAGCAGTCAGGGGAAGCTCAATACCCATGATGTCAGATTTGTAGCCAATCCACCAATTTTCAACACCATGCCTCAATGCCACCTGCCATTGTGTTTGATGCTCCTAACACCTGAGTCTATTTTAGGTTATTTGGTGGTAAATCAGCCCACCTATTGCTAATCCTGTTTGTAGGCATTTCAGGGCACAGCTGCATTTTAGGTTGTCATTCCATCTTGCTTAATCAGATACTCCTCCTCTTTCTGCTTCCTATATCCCAAAAAATTGTTGAAATGTGTTGTCTGCCTTTTCCTCTGCTATTCTCTTTGCTTCTGTGGTTCTATTAGAACCTCTAATTTTTTTTTACATTTATTTATTTTTTGAGAGACATAGAGAGACAGAGCACAAGTGGGGGAGGGGCAGAGAGTGAAGGAGACAGAGAATCCGAAGCAGGCTCCAGGCTCCGAGCTGTCAGCACAGAGCCCGTCGCGGGGCTCGAACTCACAAACCGTGAGATCATGACCTGAGCCAAAGTCAGCCGCTCAACCGACTGAGCCACCCAGGCGCCCCAAGAAAATCCCTATATTATCATGTTAATAACTAATATACATATTTAAACTAAATACTCTTCATTGATTTTGAATGAAAACTTGTAAATCTTTTAGTCATCATAAGCTGGCCTCCCTCCCTCCCCATTTTATTTTATTTTTTAAAGTTTATTTATTTTGAGAGAGAGAGAGAGAGAGAGAGAGCAAGCAGGGGAGGGGCAGAGAGAGATGGGGAGAGAGAATCTCAAGCAGGCTCCTTACTGTCAGCACAGAGCCGGATGCAGGGCTTGAACTCATGAACCGTGAGATCATGACTGAGCTGAAATCAAGAGTCAGACATTTAACCGACTGAGTCACCCAGGCACTACCCTTTCTCCTCATTTTAGGAAAATTTTTATTTAATTTTATCTCTGATTACCTTCAGTTAGTATTTATTTTTTTCTAGGATGTGTGTAATTCTTTGGCTTTGTTTCTATCCTTTGTTCTTTTCCTATTTTTATCTTTTAAAACATATATTATGTGCTCTGGGAAAAATTTTCAAATTTATCTTAGTAATGGAATATTAACTTGGGGATGATTGAAGACTAATTTCTAAGGAGACAGTGATCCAGAAGTTTAAATACTTGTACTTATGATTTACATGAATGCTTTGCGAGAGTCTATGGCTACAGCTATGTCTTATATGTTGTTTTACAAGAGCTAATAATGACAAGAGTTACAAATAGCTGGGTTTGAAAGTAACTGTTGGGGTTAAGATGTGAATTTTGATTAAGCACAAGTTTAATCTTTTCTCAGACTCAGCAAAACCCAGCTTATTTGTGTTACTCATACTTAAATTACCAATGGTTTCTCCAAGTAGGGAAGAGGAACACAGGAATTATTTCAGGGAATATCTAAACATACACACACACACACACAACTGCCTATGCTTATATCCTTATATGACAAGTACCCTTTTATTAAAAAAAAAAAAAGTTTTATTTATTTAAACAATCTCTACACCCAGTATGGGACTCAAACTCATGACCCTGAGATCAAGAGTTGCATGCTCTTCCAACTGAACCAGCCAGGTGCACCCTATGATAAGTATCTTTATGTGATGAAGGAGAAATTGTGGCATAGATATGTGGCTGAATCATATCCTAACACACCAAATCAGATTGATCTTTCACAACACTAACTTGGTTTTCCTTCAATTCAATTGTGCTCTTTAGAACCTTCATTGAGAGTTTAAATTCTGCCATTGGATTTTAGTTTTCTTTTCAATTTCATGTTATCTCATCTATCTCCCCTTCATCTTGGCCTATATTATTGTATCTCAATTCTCTCTTAACAGATTTCTTATTTCTTTGAGGATGCTGAAAAGTTCCCTGGAGTTTTCTTTTGGATCTTGAAATGGCAAGGTAATTGTGTGAAGCAATTTACTAATTGGGATTATTAGCTATAAATCAGTTAAATGAATAGTTGAACTATAATACTTTGGGGGTAGAATAATAGATATTGTGTCTTTAGACCATACTCTTCTTTATGAAAACTCTACCCACACCCTCTTCTTTCCAGGGGTCAATCCCTGAAGACCATATTTATACAATGTGGCCCTGCTCTGCTTCATACCTCATCATAGCTGATTGGAAGAAGGTTGATACATGAAGGAATTGGGTTGAAGAATCATTTGGGATTCTTAAGTTTGGGATATTGCTTAAGTTTGGGTTGTATAAACTGTGGTGCAGTGGGGCAGACAAGTATATGAAGATTCAGAGAATGCAGTTTTGGGAGGACAGAAGCAGATGTGTGAAGAGATAAAGTAATAAAATATGAGAGAGGGAGCGAGTGATAGCAAGAGCCAAAGTGAGAGTGAGGAAGAACTTCCTAGTTCTAGTTCCTCTTAAGTTCCTACTAAACTTCCTCTCTTTCTCCTCTGAGCCACACCCATGTGTTAATGATAGTTTCCGTTTAGTTTGGAGTGGGAGTCTGGGACTACTAAGAGAGCTTTGATTAAGACATCCATTTCCAATTATAATAGGCAAATCACGTCATTGTGAGTAAGAGGATGAAGAAATGCAGCACATTCAGTTCCTACAGTAGGAGGATGTGTATCCAGCTCACCCCAAAGTAATATCAGATGATTAGGAAAAAAGGTGAAAAGGTGTAGGAGTGGGTTAGGGTTGGGGGAGAGAGACCACATCCTCATTTTGCCCCTGTGGAAATTATTTTATGATCCATGAGAAGGTTGATCCTGTCATTCCTAGGCATTACTAAAGTGTTATTAAAATGCAGGTTTCATATGAGTATATGGTTGAGTCATATTTTTTCACCCACCGTGCCAATCTTTGCCCTTTAATTGGTGTATTTATACCATTTACACTTAATGTAATTACTGATATGTTGTGAATTAAATCTGCCATTTTATTTTTTGCTGTAGGATTATTCTCTCTTTTTTCATTTCTCTGCTTTCTTTTTTCTAATTTCCTGAGTTACTTGAATATATTTTTAGAATTCCATTTTGATTGATCTATGCTGTCTATATCATATCTCTTTATAAATTTGATATTAGTAGTTGCTCTAATTATTACCTTATATATTATGTATGCCTTGTAACAGTCTTCTGGTGTTATTTTACCAGTTAGAATGAAATCTAGAGGCGCCTGGGTGGCTCGGTTGGTTGAGCGGCCAACTTTGGCTCAGGTCATGATCTTATAGTTTGTGAGTTTGAGCCCCGCATCAGGCTCTGTGCTGACAGCTCAGAGCCTGGAGCCTACTTCAGATTCTGTGTCTCCCTCTCTCTCTGCCCCTTCCCCGTTCTTGCTGTGTGTGTGTGTGTGTGTGTGTGTGTGTGTGCCTCTCTCTCAATAATAAATAAACGTTAAAAATTAAAAAAAAAAGAATGAAATCTAGAAAACTTACTTCCCTTTACTCTTCGCATTTTTAGTATAATTGTCTTAAAGATTTCCTCTATGTATATTTAGAACCACATCAGATCGTGTTATAATTTTTGCTTCAGCCATCAAACATAATTTAGAAAATTCATGCAGAGAAGGAAAGATTACTGAATTACTCATATTTTTGCTTATTGTGTTCTTCCTTCCTTCTTGATGTTCCAAAATTCCTTCTTTTTTAGTTTCCTTTCTGTTTAAAGAACTTTCTTTCTTTCTTTTTTTAGGGCAGATATGCTGGTAACAAATTCTCTTAGTTTTTCTTTATCTGAGAATGTTTTGATTTCTTCCTTATTCCTGAAGGATATTTTTGCTGACTAATAAGTTTCTAGGCTGACAGTTCTTTTCTTTCAGCACTTAGAAAATATACCGCCTCCTTCTGGACTTTATGGTTCCTGATGGGAAATCCACTGCTATTTGAGTTGTTTTCCCCCTGTAGTAAAGATGTCATTTCGTTCGCACTGCTTTCGAGATTTTCTTTGTCTAGTTTTCAGAAGATTGACTGTGATGTGTCTTGCTGTGCATTTGAGTTTTCCTATTCAAAGTTCATTCAGCTTCTTGAATTTGTAGGTTTAAGGCTTTTGACAAATTTGGGACATTTTTGCTGTTATTTTTTTGTGTACTTTTTCATCCCTGTCCTTTTTCTCCTCTTTTTGTGAGACTGTGATGACAGGAGCTTTAGCTCTTTTGTTATAGCCCCACAGGTCCCTGAGGTTCTGTTTGTTTTTTTTGTTTTCAGTCTATTTTATCTCTGTTGTACAGTTGGATAATTTTTATTTTTCTATCTTCCAGTTCACTGATTTTTCCTCTACTCCTTCCATTTTACTATTGAATGCATCCATTGAGTTTTTAGAATTTCTATTATATTTCTCAGTTCTAAAATTTCCATTTGGTTCTTTTTCATGTCTTCTATTTCTTGCTAAAACTTTCTATTTCTTTAATGAGGGTTTCTATTTTTTTCATGTATTTCAAGTGTACTTGTTGAACCATTTTTACTATGACACTTTAAAATCTTTGTCAGATGATGTTAACATGCCTGTCATCTGTGTTGCCATTATTGATTTTCCTTTTCTATTAAATTTGACAACCTCCTGGTTCTTGATATGACAAGTGACTTTGTATTGTAATTTCTTTTTTTAATGTTTATTTATTTATTCTTGAGAGAGATAGAGAGAGAGAGAGAGACCACATGCACAAGCAGGAGAGGAGCAGAGAGAGAGGGAGACAGAGAATTCCAAGCAGGCTCTGTACTCTCAGTGCAGAGCCCCATGGGACTCAAACTCATAAATCATTCAATTGTGACTTGAGCCAAAATCAAGAGGACACTTGACTGACTGAGCCACCCGGACATCCCTGAAATACCTACATTTGGGCATCATGTTGTGATACTCTGGATCTTATTTAAACTTTTTGTTCTATCTGGTTTCTTCTAACACTGCTCAGGCAAGGAAAGAGGTGGCATCCCTTCCTTATTTCCAGATGGAGGTGAAAGTCCAGGTTGTCATTTCCATTGACACTGTGTGTTGGGGTGGGTGGTGGGACTGCCCTCAGTGGGGATGAAATTTCTGCCTCTATATCTAGCCTTGCCTTGACACCAATCCAATGGGTTGGAGGAAGCGAGAGTCGGTCACCTCTTTACAGCCTGGCAAGGTTAGAAGTCTAGACTTCCCATTTGGTCTTTGCTGGCATGTGTGGGAATTAGGCCACACTTTTTACTGTACTGTTTGGCTCTAGCAAAGTGACTATTTGCCCACAACTATCTGCATTGCTAAATTATCCTTTTCCTGATAGCTTTTCACTGAAGAGAATAGGCTTTCACAGGGTTTGTTTGTGTCTCTTGGTGTTTCCATTTCAGGTTGCTGGCTTCTCCAGCACCTAGTCTGGGATATATGGAACAAAAAGAAAACCCAGAGACCTCACCCCTGTGTCGTTTTTCAGGTCACAATATCCCTATGCTAGTCTGCCTTCTTCTTTCCATCTTTCAGAGCCTTTTAATGTATGTTTTATATATAAGATCCAGCGGTTTTTTGCTGTATTTAGTGGGAGGAATAAAGAAAAGTATGTCTCCTCCATCTACCTGGAAATGGAACCATCCCCAATAACATAATTTTAATTGCAGTATTTTATATTATGTTTTGACATATGGTAGCAACTCCTCCCTTTTTTCCTTCCCTTCCCTTCCCCTCCCTTCCATTCCCTTTCCTTTCCTTTTCTTTCCTTTCCTTTTTAAATTATCTTGGTTATACTCATGCACATATTTGCCAGATTAACTTTAGACTCAGCACTTCACATTCCCTCTTAAAAATCCCATCGTGGGGTGGCTCAGTGGGTTAAGCGCCCAACTTCAGCTCAGGTCATGATCTCATGGTCTGTGAGTTCAAGCCGCTCATCAGGCTCTGTGCTGACAGATCAGAGCCTGGAGCTTGCTTCAGATTCTGTGTCTCCCTGTCTCTCTGCGCCTACCCTGCTTGCACTCTGTCTCTCTCTCTCTCTCATTCTCTCTCTCAAAAAAAAAACAAAAACAAAAACAAAAACCATTAAAAAAAATTTTTTAGGGGCGCCTGGGTGGCGCAGTCGGTTAAGCGTCCGACTTCAGCCAGGTCACGATCTCGCGGTCCCTGAGTTCGAGCCCCGCGTCAGGCTCTGGGCTGATGGCTCAGAGCC
>NW_024412420.1:12730859-12755386 GCF_014898765.1 Herpailurus yagouaroundi | reverse complement strand
GACCTTCTGGCCCCTTTTGCCAGGTTTCCCGGTGCGTGTGAGGTGGGTGGGGCCGGAGCTCCCGCGGCCCGAGGCTCCTTAACTAGGGAGGGGACAAACTAGGATATCGGGAGGAAGGATGTTGTGTTTTCTCCGTGGAGCGCACTGTGTTGAAGCCCGGGTTGGGTACCCCTGCCTGACCGCCAGCGGGAATGGGAGCCTGATGGGGAGGCGTGCTGGACAGCAGAACGGAGCACTGGCCAGGCTTCGAAGATCTTCAGTCTTGTGTCTCCTAAAGCGCACTTACTGCTTGTTGGGCACCCCAGAGTTTAAAAAAAAAAAAAAAATTCTTTTTTTAAATGCTTATTTATTTCTGAGAGAGAGAGAGACAGAGCACGAGCAGGAGTGGGACAGGGAGAGAGGGAGACACAGAATCCCAAGCAGGCTCCAGACTGTGACCTGTCAGCACAGAACCCGACGTGGGGCTGGAACTCCCGAACTGCAAGATCATGACCTGAGTCGAAGTCTTACGCCCTCCGACCTCATGCCCAACCGACTGAGCCACGCAGGCGCCCCTGGCACCCCAGAGTTTATATTCTGGTCAGTATCACCATCCTCTTAGACATCTCTGTCGGCTCCTGAGGGAGAGTGGGAGGAGGGGTCAGGATTCAAGGCTGGGCCAGATGTGGCTGAGAAACGGACTGCCCCAGGGCTCCCTGTAGCCAGGGCTTTGTGGAGGAACCCGATCACACATGTTATGGAAAATCTGTGCGTTGGATTTGCCCCGGCAGGGTAGATTAAGCACGCTTCCGCTCCTTTCACACCAAACCCCACAGACCGACAGGAAAGGTGGGGTGCCGGCTTCATACTATGTCAAAAACAGAAATGCCCAAGAATTCCTATAATATGGAGATCAGTCAAGAACGGCCTTCCCGAGGAAGAAAATCACAACACACATTTCTGTAGAAGACTGTTCTGGAGCATGAGTCAGGGTGGCTACCTCTGGAGCAGGGAGCGGTGCCTGGCTTCCCCCTCAGTCACTGCTGCTGAGCAGCAGGCGTGAGTGACACTCGCAGAAATGTTTTCACAGAGGGTGGGCCCCATGACTGGGAAGGAAGGATCTAGATGTCCTCGCGCGCAGAAGACGAACTCCCAGCTCAAAGCTCTCACGTCCTAAGAGTTAACTGAGCAAACACGGGACATGTGAAGAAGCACAATTAGTTCAATTAGGATGACCGGCAGTGAGACACGTGGGCAGGTCCCAACGACCCACGCCTCCCGATGTCCGTGTCCTTGGCCCTGGGCTGGCCTATGGCCTGCTTCAGTTGGTGCATGGAGGCAGAAGTGTGCCGGTTCCGGGTTTAAATCTTATGTTCTCTGTTTGTGCTCTTGGCAGCTCTGAATCACCATTTAAGAAGTCCGGGTACCCTGCTGGCCAGATGAAGTAGAGAGACGGAACACACAGGCCCTTAGACTACATGGAGAGAGAGAAGCTTGACTGTCCCGGCTGACCCCACCTCAGCTGACCTGCCAGCTGAATGCAGCTATATGGGCCACCAGCAAGACCGACAGAACCACCCACTGAGCCTGCCGAGAATACAGAACCGTGAGCAGGTAGTTGTTTCAAGCCACTTAGTTTCGGGTAGTTTGTTAAACCGCAGCGAAAGACCGAAACAGGGAGCAAGATAACATCACACGCAGAAGGCCTGGGAATTAAACATTTGTTGGGGGCAAAAAAAACTATTTTTCAGGGGCACCTGGATGGCTCAGTTAACCACCCAACTCTTGATTTCGGCTCGGGTCATGATCTCACAGTTTGTGAGTTCAAGCCCCGCATCAGGCTCTGTGCTGACAGCTTAAAGCCTGGAGCCTGCTTCGAATTCTGTCTCCCTCTCTCTCTGTTCCTCCCCTGCTCGCACTCTGTCTTTGTCTCTCTCTCAAAAATAAATAAAGATTAAATATATCTTTTAAATAAACTTAAAAAAAGTTTTTTAAAGTATTTTTCAGGGGCGCCTGGGTGACTCAGTCGGTTAAGCGTCCGACTTCCGCTCAGGTCATGATCTCACGGTTTGTGAGTTCGAGCCCCGGGTCGGGCTCTGTGCTGACAACCTAGAGCCTGCTTCGGATTCTGTGTCTCCCTCTCTCTCTTCCCTTCCCCTGCTCATGCTCTGTCTCTGTCTCTCAAAAATAAACATTAACAAAAATAAAAAGTATTTTTCAATTTTTTTTCTTATATGGTCTCGTGTGCTTATTCTTCTAGAATACCAGCAACATTTAGAATCACATTGTCAAGTTGCAAAGATGCCGTTAACATTTTTTGTTACAAAAGTAATATGCGTATCTGTTCATAATAACATGTCAAACAATGCAAAAGGCATCATAATAATTTCCTTCTCTTCCATCCCACTGACACAACCACTGTTTACAGTTTAATGTGTACCCTTGCATACCATTCGTTATGCTTCTAGAAACAAAAAAATATATACCCAGAGTCATGATTTTTTCTTTTCACTTTATAATAATGAATATTGGATCATACAATTGACACTGCTTATGAAATTTGCTTTTCTTACTCAAGAGTAAGTCATAGAAATGCTTCCTGGTCAATAAACACAAATCTCCACCATTTAATTTTTAAAATTTAGCTCTCCTTTCTAACTTTTATCACACAGTAGTTTAAAGAGCTAAATTATTCCAGAAGGCTTGTTGTGAAAAGTGTTAGCGTCCCACAGCCCCCTTTATTTGTTCTTCAGAGGCAACCCCCTTTGATCTTTTTTTGGCTCAAAATAACATGTTTATATAGCTGCTTATTCATTTTTCAATTTGGAGACATTATCTACTTCCCAGCATGGATGATAAGGATTTATAACCTCCCATCCCTGCCTCATGAACATGCCCGCTTCCCCACACATTTGCAATAGAATTAGATATTAAGTATGGCTGGAAATATGATATGCTAGATCAATATTCCATGTTTACATTAGGGGGACCATGTAAAACCCTATTCACAACTGAAACTCATAGAACGCTATGAATACTCCTTTTCTGAACAATTTTTAAAAAGTAATCTCCACACCCAGTGTGGGGTTCGAACTCACAACCCCAACATCAAGAATCACATCCTCTGCGGGCTGAGCCAGCCAGGGGGTGAGGGAGCTAGCCACACCTGCAGCCCACTCTCACCCTGGGGAGTCCTTTGGCGTCTCTCTTGAATTGGATTTCTGATTCCTGTGTCCTGTGTCTTTTCTTTCTTGGCTTCTGTCCTCATTTTGGTAGAGGATATGTTCCAGTAGCTTCCTGAGAAGGGCTGTGTGGCAGGTAAGTGTTTTCAGGATTTGCACATCTTGAATTTTTTCATTTGGTTCACACAAAACTACTAGTTTTCCCGGCTACAAAATTCTAAGAAATAACTTTCCCTCAGAGAAGTTGTGGTTCACGGTCTTCCAATTTCCAGTGTTGCTCCTGAGAGGTCTAAACCTTTCTGGTTTTTGATCTTTCATATGTGAACTTTTTTCTCTCTCTCTTGGGAAGCTTGTAGGGTCTTTTCTGGATCACTAGTATTTGCGTTTTGTGATGCTGTGCTTTGATATGAGTCTATTTTATCTTCGCTGAAGAGATCTCTGCTGAAAGCTTGTGGTCCGCTCCAACCTGAAATGCTCAAAATCCACATTTGGTGATGGGCTATCGCTTGGGAAAGCCTTGTTACCAGGGGGGCAGAGAGGGAGTGACCCTTTCTGCTTATGTTTGAGAATGGGGCACTAAAAACGTATTGGAATAGCTGAGTTCATGAGTGGGCTTATCTCCAGTGGACTCGTGTAGAAGTCAGGCTGGATCTTTTGTGCATCTTTCCTCATGAGCTAGTTGGACTCTCTAAGAAGGACCCCTTGACCTCTCGCCCATGGGGCTGAAGCATCATGGCCGGAGTCTGGGCACTAAGTGGAAGAAGAGGTTTGGGAAGGTGGTCTTAAAATTTAACTTATGTAAATATCCCTTATCCTCCTGGTTGTTGAACAGTGGTCCTGCCCTTAGCTACACCTGACATCTTGTGGCTCAGAGACCATGTATTCTAACCTCTCCATCAGATAAAGCCCCAGTTTTCTCTGGGGAATCGGAAAGGAAGGTTGCTCAGCTGTGTTGAATGGGAAGCGTCTGAGGATAAACCTGTTTCTTAAACAGGATCTTAAATAACCCTCCTTCCTCCCCCCCTTTTTCTTTCAACCTTACCTTCTCCCCCATTTCCAGACGTATCTGGCAACTTCCATACCAGAGGGAACCATGTAAAACTCAGGGTTGCCCTAGGCTTTTTTCCACTACTAGGTTCACAGGCAGCTTCTTCAGGTCAGTTATCACTCACCATTTTTGTTTCCAGCTTCCAACATTTTGTGGATCCTGTGTCCTATCTCAGTCACCATGCTTGTCTTTTAATGCCTGTAAATGTCCCTTTGGATGTGATAAACAGAGAGAAACTTGGCTCCACCTAAAGAAATCAAGTGTGGTGGTGATGGTAAAAATGAAAGTGACAGTAAAATCTATTTTTTTCCTTATTTTTAATCTCTCTAAAGAGACTTACTATCAAGATTAGCTCAAAACGGATCATAGACCTAAGTGTAAAACTATAAAACTTCTAGAAAACACAGGAGACAATATTTTTGATTTTAGTTTAGGCAGAAATCTTAACACTACACCAAAAGCATGATCCATAAGAGGAAAAAAATTGATAAAACTCGATTTCATCAAAACTAAAAACCTACGCTGTTCAGATGACACTGTTAAGAGAAAAAAAAAGAGAAGCCATAGGCTGAGAGATAATATTTGTGAAACATGTATCTGATAAAGGCTTTGGACCTAGAATATGTAAATAAGTCTCCAAACTCAATAATAAGAAAACAAACAGCCTAATAATAAAAGCGCCAAGAACAGGTGCTTCCGTAAGGGAGATATATTCATGATAACAAACACATGAAAAAATTCGCAGATCATTACTCTTTAGAGAAATGCAAATTTAAAAAGCCACAATGAGATACCACTAACATGTCTATTAAAATAGCTGAAAACAGGGGCACCTGGGTGGCTTATTTGGTTGAGCATCCCACTATGGCTCAGGTCATGATCCCGTGGTTCATGGGTTCGAGCCCCATATCGGGCTGGCTGCTCTCAGCGCAAAAGCCCACTTTGGATCCTCTGTCCCCCTCTCTCTGCCCCTCCCCTGCTTGCACTCTCTCAAAAATAAACAAAAACAAATAAATAAAATAGCTAAAAACCACAGTTTGGCAGTTTCTAATAAGATTAAACATATACTTAACAATTTTTTGTAAAGCTAAGCACACACCCACCTAGTGTAAGGGTCAACAATTCCACCCCTCAGTATTTATCCAAGTGAAGAGAAAGTTTAAGTCCACACAAATATCTGTGCAAGGATATCTATGGTGGCTTCATCCACAATTGCCAAGAACTGGAAATAACCCAAATGCTCTTCAGCTGGTGAATAAATAAACAAATTATGACACACCGATACAAGGGAAAACTTCCCAGCAACAAAAAGAAATCGACTGTAGATATATGCAATCGCATGAATCTCAAACGCGTTATGGTGAAATGCAAGAAGCCAGGCTCGAAAGGCTATATATTGTATGATTCCATTCGTATGACATTCGGGATAACTATTGGGCAAAACTATAGGGACATAAAACAGATCAGTGACTGTTGGGGGCTGGGGGGAAACTGACAACATAAACACACAGAGAATTCTGGGAGGTGACTGTGGTGGTGGTTTCACAACCGTATGCATTTGTCAAAAATAATAGAACTGCGGGGCACCTGGGTGGCTCAGTCGGTTAAGCGTCTGACTTGATTTCAGCTCAGGTCATGATCTTACGGTTTGCGAGTTTGAGCCTCGCATGGGGTTCTGTGCTAACAGCACAGAGCCTGCTTGGGATTCTTCCCTCTCTCTCTGCCCCTTCCCCCCTCACTCTCTATCTCTCTCAAAATAAGTTTAAAAATAAACTTAAAAAAAACAGAACTGTATCTAAAGAGAGTAAATTTGTATGATAATCAAATATTGCTAAAATAAATCCATTTCATTTCCTTTAGCAATGCTTTGGCAAGGAGAAAAATATGTGCATATATTCAATCTGTAGTCTTTACCTCAAAACCATTCCATACGCATTAAATTTTTTTTTTCATTTATTTATTTGAGAGAGTGAGAGCAAACAGGGGAAAAGAACAGGGGCAGAGGGAAAGAGAGAATCTCAAGCAGGCTTCAAGCCCAGTGCAGAGCCCAACTTTGGGCTCGATTCCACAACCCCGGGATCACGATCTGAGCTGCAATCAAGAGTCATACGCTCAACCAGCCGAGCCACCCAGGCGCCCCTCCATATACATTTTTAAAGTAGCTTCATAATTTCTATTGCTAGGTTCACTACACTTTTTTATTGAAAGACACTACACAGAATAAGGCAAGGTATTACAGACATTTAGAAATACTGCTTTGTCGCTTTCCTGTTTTATGAAACTGATCCAAATTGTTCCTTTGGTATCATGCTCCTTGTTTTCACCACTGAAACTAACCATTTGAGCACTTTCATCTGAGCTACTTGAAAATAAGCAATTTTGGGGGCGCCTGGGTGGCTCAGTCGGTTAAGCATCCGACTTCGGCTTAGGTCATGATCTCACGGTCCGTGGGTTCGAGCCCTGCGTCGGGCTCTGTGCCGACAGCTCAGAGCGTGGAGCCTGCTTCAGATTCTGTGTCTCCCTCTCTCTCTGACCCTCCCCCGTTCATGCTCTGTCTCTCTCTGTCTCAAAAATAAATAAAACGTTAAAAAAAATTTAAAAAAAAAAAGAAAATAAGCAATTTTTGCATCATGTAGGATGGTGTTCCTGGAAATTTTATCCCAGGATACCCACCAGCTATTTGTGACCTGCACGATGTAACCACCTGTCAGACAAATTTTTAACGTATAGGGGCGCCCAGCTGGGTCAGTGGGTGGGGTGTGTGACTCTTGATCTTGGGTTGTGAGTTTGAGCTCCACGTTAGGCATGGAGCCTACTTAAAAAAAAAAAAACACCTTTAAAAATAATTTAAAATGTTTTCATTATGAAAATATAAAACAGACCATATAGGGGCACCTGGGTGGCTCGTTCGGTTGAGCGTCTGACTTCAGCTCAGGTCATGATCTCACAGTTCGTGGGTTCGAGCCCCGTGTCGGGCTCTGTGCTGACAGCACGGAGCCTGGAGCCTGCTTCCTATTCTGTGTCTCCCTCTCTCTCTTCTCCTCCCCCGTTCGTGCTCTCTCTCTGTCTCATGGATGCGAGATCATGACCTGAGCCAAAGTCAGACAATCGACTGAGCCACCCAGGCCCCCCCCCGTTATTATTGTTTTAAACTCCAGAACTTACATCTTTCAACCCTACATTTCTAACATATGGACTGTTTTTTCAAAACTGCAGTGCCATTATGATGTCTAAAATAATAATAATAATAATTTGTTGATATCACCTAACCATCTAACACCTAGTCCGTTTCTTTCCCGATTTTCCAAATTTTCCAAAAATGTCTTTTTGCAGTTGGCCCATTTGAATCTGGGTCTGGTCAAGTCCACACACTTTTATTTTATGTATTTATTTTTTAAATTAATTTTTTGGAGGTGATAGTCTTTTTTTTTTTAAGTTTATTTATTTAAGCCCTACACCCAATGTAGGGCTTGAACTCATGACCCTGAGATCAAGTCTCATGCTCCACCAACTGAGCCAGCCAGGCACCCTAAGTCCACACACTTTTAATCGAGAGTATTCCTTGCTATCACGCTTCTTCATACTATTATCTTGTTAAAGACATCAGGCTGGTTTTCCTACACAATGTCCCATATTCTAGATTTGTCTGTGACTTTGTGATGGTACTGAACTTGTCCCTTATTTCTGTATTTCCTGTGAACATGAAATTAGATCTAAAGGTTTGATGAGTGGGGTACCTGGGTGGCTCCATAGGTTAAGGGTGGGAATCTTGATTTCGGGTCAGGTCATAATCTCTCATTTCATGAGTTTGAGACCCACGTCTGGCTCTTTACCCCTCCCCTGCTTGCTCTCTCTCTCTCTCTCTCTCTCAAAATAAATAACCTTAAAGAAAAAAGGCGATTAATGTTTAACTTTTCTATTGGATAAGGATATTTCGGTGGTGCTGAGTGGTGGTGCTAAGTACTTCACATCACATGTCCCCACAAGGCACATTATGTCAGACTGTCCCATTCTTAGCGATGCCAACATTGACCTGTGGCTTCTGTTGGTAACAGCTCAAAGTCTCCATTATAAAGTTGCCTACAACTTTTCATTTATTCCATGGTTTAAAACATAACCTGATTCTCTTAATATATAGAAAAATGTGGAGATGCATAGAAGAGGAAATGACCATTCATGTTCCTGCCGCCAAAGACCATGATCAACGCTGCCTTTTAGGTAATTTCTTTCCATTCAGTGCATTCATTTTTCCTTGCTGGGGTCATAGTGATGTAAAATTTTATATTCTACAGAAGCGCTAAGACGTTACGAATGTTACTTTAATTGCAGCAAATGTACTAATTGTCAGCGCTACTAAAACTTCTGGGCCTGACTGGGGTAAGACAGGCAATAGGGAAGAGGCTTGACTTTCTCCAAGGCGGGGGGTTGGGGAGTGGGGTGGGGGTTGAGGGGTGACAAAGGAGAGCTCTGCTGCTGTTCCCAGCAGCACTCATTCCCACTAGGTCCCTCAGGCTTTGAAGCTTCACCCCTGCCTCTCACTCACTCATGGAGAGAAGTACGCTTTGACTCTGGCACCCCAATCTTGAAACTATCCCTATAAAAGCACAAATGAGGAACAGATATTTATTGCAGCATTGTTTTTTTTTTTAAGTTTATTTGATTATTTTGAGAGAGACAGAGAGAGTGCAAGTCATGGGAGTGGCAGAGAGAGAGGGAGAGAGAATCCCAAGCAGGCTCCACACTGTCAGCACAGAGCCCGACTTGGAGCTCGAACTTAGGAACCGTGAGATCATGACCTGAGCTAAAGTCAGACGCTTAACAAACTGAGCCACCCAAGCGGCCCTGAGGTTTCTTTTCTAAGGGCACGAATCCTATTTATGAGGACTCCACCCTTACCACCTAATTACCTCTCAAAGGCCCTTCTTCTTCTTCCTCTCTCTTCCTCTTCCTCTCCTTCTCCTTCTCCTCCTTCTTCTTTTTTTTGAGTAATCTCTACACCCAAAGTGGAGCCCCATCTCAGTACTCTGAGATCAAGAATCACACGCTCTGCTGACTGAACCAGCCAGGGGCTAACCCCCCCCCCCCACTTCCTAATACCATCACATTGGGGATTGGGTCTCAACATATGGATTTTGGTGAGAAGGAACATAAACATTCAGTTTATAGCACTAGCCAAGCGAGTGTTAGCTTTGGCCAGAAGTAGTACAGCTTGTTTTTTTGGTTGTTGTTTTTTTTTTTTTTTTTTTTTTTTTTTGGTGCTCTCCCCAAAACCTTTGTGGTCCACCTTCACTCCTTCTCACAAAACCCAGTGTTCAAAATGCAATTCTGATAATGGTTGAAATTGTAGTCTCATTTCAGCAGTAATGGGCTCAGTTTTCAGCTGCCTGAATCTATCGCTTTCGAGGTACACTGTATTATACTATACCGTTATATTGCTTGTTATATTGTTTTGTATATACTATTGATTTGTTTTATAATGAGTATGTATTCTTTTATTTGTGTATTTGTATAAAGGGTGGGGGGCACTGTTGTTCGCCTGATGTGCCGTTTTCCCATCACGTACATTTTTTTTTTTTAAGTTTATTTATTTTGAGAGAGAGACAATGCAAGCAGGGTAGGGGCAGAGAGAGAGAGGGAGACACAGAACCCAAAGCAGGCTTCAGGCTCTGAGCTGTCAGATGCGGGGCTCGGACTCAAGAACCCTGAGATCATGACCTGAGCCAAAGTCAGACATTTAACCGACTGAGCTGCCCAGCGCCCTGAGGAACATTTTGGAAATGGCAAGGCCCAGGGGCACCTGGCTGGCTCAGTCAGTAGAACATGTGACAACTGGCCCCACTCTGGCCATGGTCTTTGTAAAACCTGTTCTCAGAGCAATGGAATGTTCAGCCAGGCTTGAAACCCACTGCATTAGATCTTAATAATTCCGTTTTCAGTAATTTAGCCTAAAAAATCAGATGACAAAGATTCAAGGACTTTCATTGCTATATTATGATATATTTTAAAGGTTATAAGTCTAAGCCTCTTATTTTCCAATGGAATATTCCACATACTTTAAAAATCATGTTTTTGAAGGATGTGGGAATGTGATCCTGATGTAGGGTGCAAGGTGTGATCATGTAACATTTATGGAAGAAAATGTTAATCTTTGAAAGATAGTCCCTGGGGGCACCTGGAAGGCTCAGTCAGTGGAGTTTTTGACTCTTGATCTCCGGGTTGGGAGTTCTAGCCCTATGTTGGGCGTAAGATTACTTAAAAATAAAATTAAAAAAGAGAAAGAAAGAAAGAAAGAAAGAAAGTCCCTGGGATATGGATTGTAAGCCATTTGTATTTTTGCTTTACTCTTTTTTGTTACTTTCTAACTGTCCAACAATGAACATGCATTAATTTTAACAGGGGCGAGGAGGGGAAAAACAAACAAAAAACTTGTGCTATGTTGTTTTAAAGAAATACAAGGAGAAACTGACAACCTAGGAGAAGAGAACTTAGTCACCACCTCTCCAGACACGCGGCCCTAAATTATTCTGCCTTCAGATATCCCTGCCTCCAGCCTCTTGTTCTCACCCCTTGTGGCTCTTCCGTCCCGTGCTTCCCCTTTTCCATCCTCCGCTCAGCCAAGACACCTTTTTCCAGATACTTATCCCCTGAAACCTCGCAAACCCACTGAGATGGAGGCGGCTAGTGGCAGAGGATGCTGTGTTGGGGGAGGCCATCCAGGATAGGGGTGCCCGGGGCCTGCTGTCTCTGCAGGCTGGGGGTGGGGGGGGGCAGGGTCCCGGGTGCCCGTGCTGGAGAGGGGACCCGCCTTGGTGTGCGCAGATGACTCCGGGCCCCCTCGGTCCCGCCCCGGAGCCCGGGCTCCCCGCGCCCTCCCGTCCCGCGTCCCAGGCGGGCTCCCCGCGGCGGGCCACCGGGTCTGAGGACGCGTCCCGAGCCCGGCAGTGCAGGTCAGGAGGAAGCGGGGCGCCAGCACAGCTCCGGGCAGAGACGACAGAGGACGCGGCGCACTCCCTCCCACCCCGCGGCCGAGGCCCCGCGCACGCGCGTCTCCGGTCCTCGGGCTCCGCCCCGCGGCCACCGGGCCCGCTGCAGCCCATCGCCGGGCTGGGCGGCGCGGCTCCGGTCCCCGGGCTCCCGCGAAGTCGGTAGTCAGCTCGCTCCCCGGCCACCCGCCAGCCCGGCCTCCCCCTGCCCCCCCGCCGGGGTCGGTGCGGGAGCGCGCGCTGAAGGCGATGCCTGGGGGCGCGGGCCCCTTTCCGCCCTCCGGACCTTCAACTTTGTCAGCCCGGACTTCCTGGCCTCGAGGACCTTCTGGCCCCTTTTTGCCAGGTTTCCCGGTGCTTGTGAGGCGGGTGGCGCCGGAGCTCCCGCGGCCCGACGCTCCTTAACTAGGGAGGGGATGAGTCAGCTCACAGAAGGATGCTGGGCTCTGTCTCAGGGAGTGATGGTGAGGGGACCACAGAGATGAAGGGTGATGCCCCTTCCCCCCTGGACCGGTGTGTGAACCCCCTCACCATTTGGGGAGATACTTTGTACTCCTTTCTTGGCAAAAAGTATTGGGAGACTTAGGGAGCCCGCTGGTGTCTGCACACTCGCGCCCTCAATTCTGCTTCCCTCTCTCCAGGAGGACCTGCCTGCAAGGGGGGACCGGTGGGGGCAGCAGAGCCCGTGGTGACGCCAGCCCACATCCTCTAAAGCCACCTTTGTTGGTCGTTCCACTGTGCAGTGGATTATGCCCACTGGATTATGCCCAGTCCTCGGAGGGGAAACAGGCAGGGAAGAAACGGCAGAGCCGGGAGAGCTGAGTTCGGGGCCTCAGCCAGATCTCCTGGCTCTTAGTCCAGGGCTCTTCCCAGACCACCCTGCCTGGCAGGTAGCAGAACGGAAGTATGGCGGCCTCTGGTGGTCCAGGGAGGAGGGGAGAGGCTACCCTGGGCCTGGAGTGCCTTGTTAAATGACAGAGGAGGGAGACAGGGCAAATAGGACCTGCCTTTCCCACCTCCTGGGCCCCTCTGTGAGATGGCTTCCCACATCAGCCAAGACCTCTTTGCCAAACTGGTTGTGGCCTACTTCCTTCTCGTTCCCAATGTCATCCCTCCCGGGAGGCCACAGGTGGACCGCTCCCCCTGCCTCCATACCCTTCAGAAGCACACTGCAAAGAATCTTCTCCTCCCTCCCTGCCCCTAACATTTGGAGGGCCCAGGATAGGAGTACAAACACGAGCCCATACACCATATGTTAAATACTTAAAGATTACAAACCAAGCTAATAGCTTAAAATAGGTTCTGTCTTCCAGCCTTCACAAAATATAACTTCATTAGGACCTGAAAAGCCTGGTTGGAATTGAGAATTCTCACTCTCCTCTGAGCTCCTGGCCAGTGCAGGGAGACCCGGCCCCCGGCCAATGGCTGACCCCCGTGTCTGTCATGCATTGGGAGGGGGTCAAGGCAGTGGCCGGCACAATCTCCGGCAGGGTGTACCTGGGAAAGATACCTGCGCTGTGACCTGGAAGCCTGTTGGTCAGGAATTCCGGGTACCCACGGATCCTAGCCCCTTGAGGCACCATCATGGTTCCTGTCCCAGTGTGTGATAGCTCTGGGGGCTGCACAAGCAAGAGGGCTGTTAGAAACCCAGGGAAAAGTTCTCTTGTGAAAGCTTTGTGTGTGTGTGTGTGTGTGTAGGTGTAGGTGTAGGTATAGGTGTGAGAGTGTGATCCTGGACCCGTTGTCCTTGACCGGCTGTTACCTGGCAAGAGAGGAGGCAAACGGAGCCTGACCACCCTCCCCCGGCCCTCCTGGGCAGTCTCTAGGAGTGGTTGGGGACACCTGGGTCTCCCAGAGAAGGAGTTTCCTGACCCAGTGTGTCGTCTGAAAAGTGTAGGTGGGCAGTGGTTGAGCACACTGACAATCCGCAGGAACGTGGGCTGATAGTGTCTCCACTGTTGTTTATCACTGCCCAGCTGGGACCCAGACACTGCCAGATTCTTGGGGGCCTTTGAATCTGAGCCGACAGTGGGTGCAGGCATCTGCCAGGTGGGCTCAGGATGTGCCTGAATTGATCCTTTCAAGAGACGCAGGCGCCCTCTTGAGGGTGCTGGAAGAATTTCACCACCTTGGTCCTAGATGCCCAGACTCTGAAGCCAACTCTCATCCCCATTCTCTCTCCTGCCTAATCCAATTTCTTCTTCTATTCACACCCTTCCCATAGCCCAGCCCACCCATCATTTTGAGAGGCCTGTCATATTAGGAACCAGCAAGATCCAGCATCCCCGGGGTCCGGGCATCATGGGGCAAAGTGACAACGGTTTGGACTTACCCGAGGTTGCTAAAGATGCTTCCAGTACCCTGATGTATATGGAGGGGGTCCTTTCTGCAAACTGAGGATTTTATACCATGGCGTGGGTCAAGGGCTGTGGGCACCCCCCACTGCCCCCACTGATTGCCTTTTGTCTGCTGCAGAGCGGGTGGGGGAAAGCCCCCACCCCCTCCACCTCAGCAGGGAGGCAAGTGCTGGCCTGTTGGCCTCCTTCCGCGCCCTAAACAGGCACTCCAGCTTCAGGGGGATCAGGCCCTCACCCTGATCTCAAGGAGGGAACGTGAAGTGCCCCTGAGAATGGCAGAACCCAGCACATAACAAATCAATCCAATCCCCTCACCAAACTCCAGCACGGCTTCCAGAAGCACAGGGCCATGTCCCTAGAATGTCCCCAGGAGACCTCTTTAAGATGCCTGTCTGAGAGAGCTCAGCGCTGCCTGGAGAATTTAGTGTTTGTTCCTCGCAAACACCTGATGATGGGCTCCTGACTTACCTTTCTTAGAGCATTTACCTGAAAGGGCTTATAATGATGACTCCTTCCTCTGTCCCTTTGAGGTATACGTGTATCTCCTACACTCGGGAGTGTCTTCCTCAAGGACCTGGAAGCCATTCCTTTGAAATGTGATCATCAGGAAGGCTGGGGCCTGTCTCCCAGGCTCTGTGGGAGGACAGGATCCCACTTTGATCACTGCAAGCTAGCAGGCACCCCTGATGCCTCATTGCATTTACACTGGCCAATCCTTTGTAAATTTTCACTTCTTTGACCACTGGAGCCCTTGCTCGCCCCCTCCCTCCTCCCTCATTCTCCCTTGAAATGCCCAGTCTCCTCTGCACAGACCGAATGAAACTTTGTCCCACTGTCAGTGGTTCCTGAATAAAATCTGTCTTCGCCCCTTTAATGTCTGTTTATCTTTGACACCTAGCTCCTTGGCCGGCTCAGCAGTCTTTCCCTTCTCTGGTTTATTATCAACACGTACGCACAGGCACCCTAAACCACCCATTTATTCAGAAGATTCAGGGTATTGGGGGGTTAGAAGTTATTCTTGGCCTTTTTGCCCCTGACAACCCAAGCATCCCCATCAGTTATTCAACTGATAAGTTTTAAAAAGACCATTTCTGGGGCGCCTGGGTGGCTCAGTCAGTTGGGCGTCTGACTTCAGCTCAGGTCACGATCTTGCCGTCCGTGAGTTCGAGCCTCGCGTCGGGCTCTGGGCTGATGGCTCAGAGCCTGGAGCCTGCTTCCGATTCTGTGTCTCCCTCTCTCTTTGACCCTCCCCCATTCATGCTCTGTCTCTCTCTGTCTCAAAAATAAATAAACTTAAAAAAAAAAAAAAAGACCATTTCTCTGAGTGGAAAGGTTGGGGGTGGAGGGCCCAAAGTGTGTGAGGTGAGGACTGACGCTTCCTGCTTGGCTCCCCCTGCCTCTGCCGCCATTGTTGGGCCCAAGCATTTCCATGCTCTTCAAGCTCTGACCTTCACTCATCCAGGGATGTAGGTCTCTGGCTTTACAAACTGGGTGCCTTCTACCTCACACCTCTCCCAAGCTCAGTTAAGATGTGGGGCCTCTAAGCCCATACTCCTCCCCTCTGTCCCAGCCCTGCCATTTCTTCCATCCAAGGCTGGGGGTCCAGGTCTGGGTGGGGGGGGGGGTGCTGCCCCAAGCCCAGTGGTGAGTAGTGCTCCTGTGTGTCACCAGACTAGACTGGGATAGGCTTGAGAATGGGGCTCACCATTGCTTCCTCAGACTGGACTTGAGGACCCCCCACACGCGTCTTCTCGGTAGCTGAAAGGTGGCCGCCATCTTCTGTGCTCACAGCTGCTTTGGGCCCCGCACATACAGTCCACAGAGCACAGCCCAGGGCCGGAGCTCCAGACTCCCCTCAGTCTGCCCTGAGAGCCCTGTCCGTGATGACCCACCAAACCTTGGCCAGATGGGGAGGGTTTCTAAGAAAACGACAGTCCTCCAGCTGGAGAAGCCTCACCAACCTGACCATTCCCCGCCCCCACCCCTGCAGTGAGTTGGTACCCCGGGCTTGGGGACGATGCTGGTCAGGCCACAGCAGGCCTGGTTCCCGTGGGCAGAGAAGTGGCTAGTCTCCTATCTCCATTTGAAAACTAACTTCAGAATTTGGTCCATCTGAAACTCTAGTTCTTAAAAATATGTGGAAGTGGAACACAAGCCGGTCAGGTGCTGCGTTGCTCTGAGTGGAAAGGGTTGGGGAGGAGGGCAGTGCACCTTGTATTAAAAAACAATCCCTGAGAGTGGGCAAGCTTTGGCTTTTTTTGGAGTGGGTTGAGGTTCTTTCTGGTACGTAGTGTCAGGATGAGCGTATTCATTTTAACTTCACGCCCTCCGGAAATAAACTGTGCAAATGCGGAGGGGGCTGGGGAGAGGAAAAGGACTAGGATTGGAGGGGCGGCCGTGGCGCCGGAGTCCCCTCTGTTCTTGACACACACACACACACACACCCTGGAGAAAGTGTGATGTGCTCTTGGCACAGCCATCAAACCAGAGCAGGGCTTGGGGGCCTGTTGTTGCCACAAGACAGGGTGAGGGGCTGAGGCAGCTAATGAGATCAGGAGCCTGGGCCCCTTCCCATATATTCTCCTTGGACATATAAGAAATCAAATGGAGGAGGGGCGCCTGGGTGGCTCAGTCGGTTGAGCGTCCAACTTTGGCTCAGGTCATGATCTCGTGGTCTGTGGGTTCGAGCCCCGTGTTGGGCTCTGTGCTGACAGCTGGGAGCCTGGAGCCTGCTTCGGATTCTGCGTCTCCCTCTCTCTCTCCCCCTCCCCCGCTCATGCTCTGTCTCTCTCTCTCTGTCAAAAATAAATAAACATTAAAAAAAATTTTTTAAATAAATCACCCTTTAAAAAAAAGAAAGAGAAATCAAATGAAGGAACAAAGTCTCCAAACAGAAAGAGAAGGCACTTGACCAAGACCACACAGCTTTGGTAACAGAGCTCGGATGTAAACTTAGCTTTGGCTGGGTAGGGGAGCAGGAGACGTGTAGCTGGCCTTGTTCCCTGGCCCCTTCCAACTCTCCCGCCCCCACCTCTGCTCCCATCTCTCCGTGGACACTCACTGACCTGGGGTGGGAGGAGACCTGACCACCGATGCTGGGTGTGGGGGTCAGCACTCTACGCCAGAGGGGGGACACGGACCACAGTTTCCAGCCTGGTTGAAGAGTGCGGGTTTTTCCTCTAGGTCCCCAGGAGCAACGGATATATTTGAAACAGGCATGAGGAAACCCCATCTCTTTTTTAAAATATCACCCTGGGGGCGCCTGGGTGGCGCAGTCGGTTAGGCGTCCGACTTCAGCCAGGTCACGATCTCGCGGTCCGTGAGTTCGAGCCCCGCGTCGGGCTCTGGGCTGATGGCTCGGAGCCTGGAGCCTGTTTCCGATTCTGTGTCTCCCTCTCTCTCTGCCCCTCCCCCATTCATGCTCTGTCTCTCTCTGTCCCAAAAATAAATAAAAAAACGTTGAAAAAAAAAATTAAAAAAAAAAAAATCACCCTGAAAGCCAGCATCAGAACGGAGGTGCCTGGGCAGGGGAGAGGGGCGGTGAGGTGACAGTCCAGGCAAGGGTCGCTCAGGGCCCAGCCTAAGCCAGGAGCAATCCAGAGAAGGGGACCAGAGCTCAGGCCTCCGAGAGAGAATGGACAGGATGTGGGGATTAAGGGAGAGAGGACAGGGGATTTTCAGCCCAGGGGAGTGGGGAGCTGTGAGGCTTCACTGAGCTTGACCACACGTGTTTTTTAAATGAATGGTCTCAGGCCCAAGTTCGGGGTTGTCTTTATTGGAGCTTGGAATGTCACTGCGATTCACCTTAATCAGAGGCAGACTGTGCGAAAATGAGCAACAGTGGCGGACCCCCAGCAGGGGCCATCGGGCTACATTGGGAACCCTGCTCGCCTGCAAGCAGTACACGGGCACACGCACACATGCACACGCTCCTACACAAACTCACACTCTCACGCGTGCTCACTCACTCCCAGGGGGTCTGAGGCCAGGCACCCTGCCGGCTCAGTTCGCTCCCCGCCTCTTGGACAGGTCTTGTCCACACAGCGGGGACCTGCCGAGCTGTGACTGAAGTTTCCTTCCGCTTGAGGACCAGGGCCGAAGGAACCAGAAGCTGCAGGCATTTTGCAGTTTGGGAGACGGGGATCCAGGAGGATGGGAGAGATTGCCAAGGACCGAGCAAAGGGAGCCCCGCTGAGCCAGGGCACGGGGGAGAAGATGCTGGAGAGGGATGGGATGGACAGGGGGTGGGCGGAAAGGCCATCTCTTCTCCTTCGTTCACTCCAACCACACAGCCGGGGCCAGAGCCCTGGGCATAGGAAGCCTGGGGAGCATCAAGGGGTCCCCTGTGTCCTAGGAAGGCACTAAATGGGGAACAGATCCTGGAGAGCCTGGAGTCTCCCCCAAGTACCCCAAAGGGGACAGAAGGGGAATGACAGAACAAGAAGGGTCTTACATGCTGGTTGTCTGGGAAAACAAGACTGGGGAAGCACGAGTCCTGCTTCCCACCCCAAACAGGGGGTGGGCGGTGGGCCGGGATGCAGCCCCTCTGGCCGGCAGAGGGGACAAAGCCAGGGCTGCCCCCTTGGTCTCCAGGGCGGTGACTGGGGAAGCCTGGCCTCACCCGTGTGTCCGTGGGAGGTAGAGGCAGGAGGGAGGAACCTGAGCCTCCTGCCCCCCCCCCGAGGGCCAGGGCTACCAGAGCACGGCCCCATCCAGGTTCCCGTATCCCGGCTCGGCCCGCAGCCTCCAGTACGTGTTGTTGGTCACCCACCACTCTTTCCCACTGCTGTCTGTCTGCCGCCTGGGGGAAGGAGAGGGGTGAACATCCCGAACTAAGGCCAGGGTCCCCGGACGCTGCCTCCCATAGCCGGCCCCACTCAGAGTGAGGAGGGGCTGTATGGGAGGTGGCAAGGAGCCTGGATGGCAGAGGCCTAGGGAGAGGGCAGAGGTACCTGAAGAAGCGAGCCTGGTGGACGATGTTGTTCTCCTCCATCACTCTGCGCCTGTCCCGCTGAAGCTGCTCGATCCTTCTCTTCTGGGCTTCAGCGGCCTGTATGTTCCCCTCCTCCAAGTACCTAAGCATCCACATGGCAGTCAGGGGAACTGCCCCCCCCCCCCCCCACCAAACCCAAGACCTCTGTCCCCTGCCCAGCTCTGCCCCCAGATGGGACCCATCTCCCTGGGGCAACGCCAAGAGGGAAGAACAGGCCGAGCTGGATGCGGAAGCTCATGTGGAAGAGGGAGGAGCCCAGAGGCTCCAGGGTGGGGCCCACTGACCTCTGGTCTGGCCGGAGCCGCGTGTCCGTGGAAGGCAGTGACCGTTTCAGCTCTGCCGTCAGCTCATTCAGCTCCAAGGCAAACTGAGTGAAGCCGAAGTTTCGCTCGTGGTCTGGGGGCATGGAGTCTGGGGGGGAAGGCAAGGGGCTGGGGCAGGTGGACTGTGCCATAGGCACCCTCACCCCTGCCCGGCCCTCCCTGACCAGGCCACATACTGGGTTTCCAGATGCACTGACCGCCGGGCAGGGATCCCCGGTATAGCCCCTCGTGCCACTTCCCGGAGAGTCGGTGGAGGACACGGCCGCTCCGGCTGAACACGGCCCCCTGCACCTCGTGGACGTTGGAGCTCCAGTACTTGGCCTGGGGTGGGGGTGGAGGCAGGGGACTTAGGGAGGTGTCCCCTCCCCTCCCCCAGGGTGAGCTGCTGGCGGCAGACAGGCAGGGTCAGGGTGGGGATGCCCACCTTGCAGAAGGTGATCTTGCAGTGACAGGAGCTGTCCTGCGTGTTCCGGATGAGCACCTCCCCATAGTGCTCGATCCAGCGCTGGCCGCTCAGAATGTTGTGAATGCAGGACGTCACCTTATTCCACTCAAAGTGGTCCCCAAATCTGAGAAAGACAGAGCAGGGGAGGGCAGCTGGCTGGCCCCGGGAACAAGTGCCACCCTGAGCCAGGATGCCCGTCATGTGGGTCTGTGGAAGGAACACTGCGGTCCTGGTTCTGCCTCTGCGTGAAGGATGACATATTTATAGGGCGCTTGGGTGGCTCAGTCGGTTAAACGTCTGACTCTCAATTTCAGCTCAGGTCATGATCTCACAGCTCATGAGGTCGAACTCCTCTTCAAGCCCCGAGTTTGGCTCTGTGCTGTCAGCCAGATTCTCAGATCTCAGATCTCAGATCTCCCAGCTGCTTGGGATTCTCTCTCTCCCTCTCTCTCTCTGCCCCTCCTCTGCTTGTGCACAGGCATGCGCTCTCTCTCAAAAATAAATATTAAAAAAAATATATAGGGGTGCCTGGGTGGCTCAGTCGGTTGAGCGTCCGACTTCGGCTCAGGTCACGATCTCACATTCCGTGATTTCGAGCCCCATGTCGGGCTCTGGGCTGATGGCTCGGAGCTTGGAGCCTGCTTCCGATTCTGTGTCTCCCTCTCTCTCTGCCCCTCCCCCGTTCATGCTCTGTCTCTCTCTGTCTCAAGGATAAATAAAAGTTAAAAAAAATTAAAAAAATATACATATATATGAACAAAACAAAAAGGATGACACATTTACAAAGCACAACAGTCCTCACAAAAAATATTGAGTCAACAGGTCTCCATTCATTGACAAAGCTCCTGAGTGCCTACGTCATGGGGATAAATACAGAGTCCCTGCCCGTGGGTGCCAGGGACCAGGGTAGGCCCATTCACACGTTACCCTGTCTAATCTACCCTTCCTCTGGGTTCTACTCATTACTCTTATTTCACGGAAGAGCGGACGGGACGCTCTGAAGCATTAAGCCTCTTTGTTGCGTGCATAATTATCAAAGCTGCCAGACAGAACTTCTAACTCTGAAGCCCAGGATCTTCCCGGCCCTGGACTGGCCTCTTGCTAACTCCTGGACCATGCCGGGTAAGCCCCCTTCTTCTCTGGCTGCTGTCCCCACTTGGAAAATGACGTGAGCTAGAGGACAGTGTTTCCAATGTGGTTTGTGATCAGTCCTGAGGTCAACTTAGGTCTCTGTGGGTCTGTGTATGAGGGTGGGTGCGTCTGCACGTTGGCTTGAAGTCTCAAATGATTTCTTACTGTGAGTCACGATCAAGAGAGTGTGAAAGCCACTGCATCAGATGACCTCAGTGAGCCTTTCCAGCTCTACCGTTCTAGGATTTTTCCTGTTTCTGTATGCACAACGGCTGTAAAAATAGGTGTGAAATGTATAGACACTACCCCACCGCAACCAGCTTCAGGCCAGACCTTTCGATCCTGCCCCTATCACCTCACCACCCCAGCCTGGAAGACGGCCCGTAGGCTGGGCCTGGCTGCTGACCTTAGCAGCCCCATAGGCTGGGGCCTTAGGGACACCCACCTGGGCAGGCTGACATTGACGGTCCCCACAGGCACAATCTCCAGGGATTTGCCCCAAAACTTGTTCTTCCACTTCATGTCTGGAGTTGGGTCAGGAGAGGGAGAGGGAGAGAGAGGGCAGAAAAGAGACCAGAGAGTGTTCCAGCCCCTCCCCCACCTGCCCTTCACCCTCATGTCCGCCTCCCCACCCCTCCCCCTCCCCCCATTCCTCACCTTGCCAGAAGATGAAGTTCTCAGACTCCGCATGGCATGCCGAGATGGGGGGATGGTGGGAGACCTTGGTGAACAAAGAAGGTCTCTTGACACTGCCCCTGAGGATTATGGGGTCTGCTCCTCACCCCAGGGCTCCCCAAAGTCCCTTATCCCCAATCCCAGTTCCTCTCCAAACCAGAAGACCAGTTGGTTCCAGGTCTCTTGTCTCTGTCATCCTCAGCCACCACCCAGATTCTGTTGCCCTCTCTGTTCCCATGAGGCCTCACATGCTTCCTTCTCACTCACTCCCTTCTGGAGCCCCAGGACCCCTGTTCAAGGCTACCAAGTCCTCTAGTAGTGACAGATGAGGCTTCCTCCTGTGCCCTGCCTGAAAGCCAGCCCTCCTGGGGGCCCTCTTCCCTCACTGCTTTCTCCTTCACCATCGTCACAGCCTCCAAAAAAAACTCTGGCCTTGCCCTTCTTGGAACGGCTCCATATCTGGAACTTGAACTTGGGTATCCCAAAGCCTGCAGCCTTGCCTCTCTCATTCCCTGTGGTCCATGACTCTTCCCAAGACTTTCTGCTCTGTTGTGCCCTGTCCGCCCTGCTCCACCACCGTCCCCCCGCCTGACATTGCTGTCACCTCCACCTTCTCACAGCACCCTCCACAACCTTCTGCCACCACTTGTCACAACACCTGGCATCGGCCTCCTCTGTGCCGCCCCTGGTTCCCTGCTCTTCATTCACTCCCACGGAGCCGAGGAACACACGGAGCACACACCTGGAAACTTCTAATGCTACACTCTGTCTACACCTGGGCCCAATCCTTCTCTGAGGACCCACACCCAACCCATCGCCTTCAAACCACATTGACACGCCCACCCTCAGAGGGAGACTAGAGGTGGCAACTCCTCCCACCAATTTATGGCTCCCACCCTGACCCCAGCCCCCTGAATCCACTGCCAGGCCTGGACCTTCCTCCTGGTGCAGCTGCCTCACACCCCTTCCTGCAGGCTCCGCCCTCCTCCACCCCACTGTCTTGCAGCCTTTCCCTCTACTTTTCTCTTTCTCTCCAAATAGAAGTATCTCCTGGGGTGCCTGGGTGGCTCAGCCAAGCTGAGTGTCTGACTCTTGATTTAGGCTCAGGTCATGATCTCACAGTTCATGACATCGAGCCCTGAGTTGGGCTCTGTGCTGACACAGGGCGCCTTCTTGGAATTCTCTCTCTCTGCCTCTCCCCTGCCTGTCCTTGCTCTCTCTCAAAATAAATAAATAAACTTTTTAATGTTTTTTTTTTTTTTTAAGGAAATATCAGGGCGCGTGGGTGGCTCAGTCAGCTAAGCATTGGACTCTGGCTCAGGACGTGATCTCACGGTTCGTGAGCTTGAGCCTGGCATCTGGTGACCTTGAATGCTGCTTCTCTCTCTCCCTCTCTGCCTCTCACTCACTTGCGCCCTCCCTCTCTAAACAAAACAAAACAAAACAAAAAACTAAAGAAATATTTCCTGTTTCTTCCATTTTAAAAAAAGAGTAAACCTTTCTTTTCTGGATGCACACACTTTTGCTCACGTACGCACAAAACAAACACTGGCAGCAGCAATCTCCTCAGAAGGATCTGGGGCTCATTTCCTATTGTACACATTCCTGTACTGGACGAACTTTTCACTATATTTTCAAAAACACTTAAAATCTAAACAAACAAAACATTTGCCTCAGCTCTATCCCCACCTCTGGCTGAAACCCTCTCTCTCTCTCCTCTTTCTCTCCCGGTCAACTGTTTTGAAAATAAGCTGCATTTTTTCTCTATTTAATTTTTTTTTTTTTTTTAAGGAAGCTCTACGCCCAACGTAGGGCTCGAACTCATGACCCCGAGATCAGGAGTGGTGCATTCTACTGACTGAGCCAGCCAGGTGCCCCATTTCATTTTAATTTTTTTAAATGTTTTTTATTTCTTCCTGAGAGAGAGAGAGAGAGAGAGAGAGAGAGAGACTCTGAAGCAGGCTCCAGGCTCTGAGATGTTTACACAGAGCCCAATGCAGGGCTTGAACTCACAGGCCATGAGATCATGACCTGAGCTGAAGTTTTGTGCTTAACCGACCGAGCCACCCAGGAGCTCCTAATTTTAATTTTTTTTAAGGCTCATTTTTCCCTACAATATTCTTTTTCCTAGCCACCCACTGTAACCTGGCCTCGGCCCACAGCCCTTCTCAGAAACCTCCCTCACTCAGTAAACCAACCAACCCCGTCAAAGTCCTGTGGACCATCCACCCGCACTTGGCCTCGGAGCTCCTCCGCCTTCCCAGCCCACCCTCCTCAGACCCTCTCCCGTGAGCAGCCCGTGACATCATCCGTCCTCTAAACTGGTGACTCCCGGGTCTGTCAGCCCCCACCTGTTCCCAGAGGAGCTCCGTACCCACACGGCCCGGGGCCTCCCGGACATCTCCCCGTGGAAGTCAAGCCCACGTAGACAAGGAGTCTCGCCAATGCAGTTACCTTCCTCACACACTTCCCATCTTGCTAACTGGCACTTCCATACACCTGCCGGGGCCCCCGAACCAGAAATTCAAGGCCATCTCCAGCTTTTCCCTATCATCGACCACCTCCTCTATCTCTTACATGTAACAGCATTCTGTTGGCAACTGTGTCCTGTCAAGGGCAACATGACACAGTTCCTGAATCCAATGTCCTCGCAATCCAGATGCCACAGCCTAAGTGCAGGTCTTTGTCAGCTCTTAACAGGGATGACTGAAATGGCCTCTTAATGGCCTTCTCTGACCCATCCGCACACCATGGGCTGAGCAATCTTTATAAAGTGCAATTTGGAGCATTGTCACTCTACTGCCTAAAACCCTCGATGACTCCCCATTGAAGGCAACCATTTGGCCTGCAGGGCTCCTCAGGGCTTGGGGCTGTCTTGCCACCCAGCTGCGTCTCTCATGCCCTGTCTGGAGCCTCCCATTCTCCCCACCCCCTGGATTCTTGGTGCACGTCAATCCTCCCTCAAGACCTAGGTGGAGATCAGCCCCTACAGCATGCCTTCCTGGCTGAAGGGCAGCCTCAGAGCCTCCAGGGTCCCAGCTCTAGAACATGGCCCAGTAACTCCCCATTTCAAGTCCACCCCCCACGCTCGGCAGGGAGCTCCCTGGAGCAGAGAGCCCTCTGCACCACCGCCATGTGGCACAGGGCTCGGCCCGGAGCCAGACGCCCTGAGCTCTCTCTCCCGCGCCCAGGCCCCTCTGAAGCCCCAGCCACCCGTGAGGGCCCCTCTTCTTCCGGGGCCCACACCTGCTCACTGATGAAGCGGAAGCCTCGGTCAGGCCGCTCACACTCATAGGTCTCCCCCAGGACGGGGTTGAAGGGCTTACAGCCTGCTCGGTGGTACGTGGACGAGTAGGCAGAGACCGCAAAGGCCGCGATGTACACCTGCGGGTGGAAGGGCGAGGAGATGCC
>NW_024412420.1:12684268-12730459 GCF_014898765.1 Herpailurus yagouaroundi | reverse complement strand
AGGGAGATGCCGCGGGAGGGTGGGGGGAGATGCCGCTGGGGGTGGGGGAGAATGTTGTTGGGGGGGGGGATGCCGCTGGGGGGGGGGGGGCAGGGAGATGCCACTGCGGGGGCGGGGAGATGCTGTTGGGGGATGCGGGGGACATGCCCCCGGGGGGTTGCAGAGAAGGGGGGGGTGCCGCCCCACTACAAGCAAGGACCCGCGGAGGTAGAGCTTCAGTGGCGGGGAAGAGCCCCGCCAGGAGTGCCGGGGGTACCATGCGCTCGCAGGGGTCCGCCACGCGGCTGGCCTGGTCCAGGAGGCTGCTGTACTCCAGCTCCTCGCAGAGCCGCTGCAGAGTGTTGAGCGGCTCGTTGAGCTGCACAGGCATGGACACCTTGGACAGGTCCTTGCCGATGTTGTTCCGAAGTATGTTCCACAAGCTCACGTCAGCCCCTGGCCCACTGGCCGCTGGCAGGCAGCGGCGACGGGGTGGCCCCGCAGCTCTCCCTGGAACACACGCCCCTGGGCCCCACCCGGCCACGTCACTCTTCCTCTCGCAGGGTATCCAGACTTGGGGGGGCACACAGGCCAACCCCAGCACCGCCCCCAGTCCTGAGGTGCTCCTAGATACACTCATTCCCAAGCACCCCTCTGGACTCTGCAGTCGAGCCCCCGGGGGGATTTAGGTGGGTAGCAGGGCCGAGAACCACTCAGAGAGGGCACCTCCCGCTGCTGGAAACCCTGAACCCCAGAAGCCCCTCCTGAGCCCCCACCCTGGCCTTCAGTTCCCCTCCATAAACACAGAAACCAATGTTGGGATACCGATTATTCAGCCCATTTTACAGATGAGGGAACAGGCTCCAAGAAGTCAAATGACATGTCCAAAGCCACACTGCTAAAGAGTGGCAAGATGGGACCATCTGCCTCTGTATCAGGCCCCATGCCAGTCTTCTCAGAAGACCGCACTGATGGCCAGCCCCCAGGCCTGAGCCCGACCCACCTCGGGATCCGCTCCTGGAACATTCTGTAGCTCACAGCTTAGCCTTCCTTATCTCCTGGGGTCACCCTAAGCTGTTAGCCCACCAGTCACCACAATAGACTGCCTCCCAAGGGGTCTGGGCTGTGGACAAACACGATTTGTACCTCCCTCCAAACCCCTCCATGCCTGCACACCCAGCTAGTACCTTTCTGGTAGCGCTCAGCTCCCCTGAGGTCCAGCACCTCCTCAGACAGGCTGGTGGTGATTTCACTGGTGCACGACTCCTCCTCCTCTGAGCCCTGGGCCAGGACAGATGACAGGCTGGGCAGACTGGGCCTCCCCGGGCAGCTGGGCAGTGCCCAGGGCCTGGCAAGACTCTGCCCAGCTAGTCCTTTGATGGGAAGGGGGAAGACACGTATTTGGGGGAGGGGAGGATCGGAGCCCTAAGACTGACATCATGGAGTGTGCCTTGCCACTTTGGGAGGGGATGCCTGGCCCTCTCCCTGCAGGGAGGGAGCACAGGGACTTGGCGAACACCAAGGAAAGGTAGCAGGGCATTGCTGAGATCCAGGGTTCAGGGCCAAGGGAAGTGCTGGGGCTGACCCGCTCACAGGAAGAGGGCTGGGGTGGGGCTGCGGCAGCAGTCTCGGGAAGACCCCACGGGGATAAAGCACATCAAACTAGAGGAAGGGTCCCCAGCAGATTTCTGAGCAGGGCCACACAAACCCAACAGGTCTGGACGTGTTACCCGAGAGAGCAGCTGAGGCGTTAGAAAGGATTTGGGAATCTACAAATTCTAGTCTCTCTGGACCCCATCCCAATTTTCCCAGGGGTGTCCCCCACCTCACCTCATTCTCAGAAGAGCTGGCAGAGAGGAGAACCTCACAGGCATCAAAGAACTCTGTGTGGGAATCAGCAAGGGACAGGACACTGCTCTGGGACAGCTGGGGGGTCAGCCCCCGCCCCTTCATGTACAGGGCTTCTTGCTGTGGGAAGGACAGGTGTCAGGCAGGGCTCCCCGGCCCTGACAGTTCCCTTGAGAGGGAAGCATGCTGGGGACTTTTACTGCCTGAGTGTGGAGCCCACCAAGCCGAAGACGCAGAAGGGAGAGAGTGTGGTGGGATACGAAGGTGTGGCGGCTGAACTGGGGCCTGGGACACGGGAATGTGGGTTCCATAAGAGCCGCTCACATGGCCTAGGCACTCACTCTGAGATGGGTTCCAAGCCTTCCGTGTGCATTAATGCAGTCAATCCTGACACTTACCCTAAGCGGTAGGTACTGTTATGACCCCCTACTTTGCAGACCAGGACACTGAGGCTCAGGGTCACAAAGCCGCCAAGCACTGGGGCCAAATTCAAACCCACAGAGCCCGGCCCCAAAGTCTGTGCTCAGAACACGGAAATCCCAGCTCAGCCAATCCTCAACTAGGGGATCCTGGGCCCATTGGTCAGATTCTCTGAGTCTTAGTTTCCTCCACCATGAACTTGAGGGTAAGGATCATGGCCGCATAGGACTGAATTAAGCAAAAGCATGGGGCACCTGGATGGCTCAGTCACTTGAGTGTCTGACTCTTGATTTCGGCTCAGGTCATTATCCCAGGGTCATGGGATTGAGCCCTACATCGGGCTCTCTGCTGAGTGTGAAGCCTGCTTAAGATTCTCTGATTCTCTCTCTCTCTCTCTCTCTCTCCCCCTGTCCCCCACTTGTGCGCGCTCTCTCTCTCTCTCAAATTAAAAAATAAATAACTCTTAAAAAAAAATAGTAAAAGCACTCTGGGGTGCCTGGGTAACTCAGTCGGTTACGCCTCCAACTCTTGATCTCAGCTCAAGTCTTGATCTCAGAGCCCTGATTTCAAGCCCTGAGTTGGGCTCCACTACTTAAAAAAAAAAAAAAAAAAAAAAAAAGTATAAGCAATCTGCACACTGGCAGGGCAGGAATGACCAAGGTGAGGCTGCTGCCAATGTTACATGAATTGGGTTGGAGCTAGGATTTCTGGGCCCTGTTTTGGGTCTGAAGACCAACCATGCCTTCACTTCTGCTAAGAAAGAAGGTGCAGGAGAAATGGTTCCCACAACCCAGCCCAGCTCCTACCTCCTCAGGGTTGAGGGAGCTGAAGGAGTCTGCAGTGGTGTCCGAGGAGACGGAGAGCGAGTGGAGGCGCCTCGGGCCAGCTGAGGCCTCAGAGACCTGCGAGGAGACAGTGAGGGGACAGGGAGCCAGGAGGACAAAGCCCTCCCCGCCCCGCGATACTGCCCTCTGCGCAGATTGCCTCCGCCAACCACTCTCCCCAGACCCAGCTCCGCTCTCCTCCCCAGGCCTGCGGTCCTCAGCTTCAAGCCCTCTCCTCCCATATGCTCCCCTGTCCTTGAGCCTCACCCCCATCCGCGACAGCTCTGAACCCTGGTGCAGGTCCCGCAGTCGGTCCCATTCAGCGGTGAGGGCAGCCAGGACACTGCTGAGGGAATTGTGCACTGCGGGGCAAGGGCAGGCATCAGACTCCTCTCCCTCTCCCTCTCCCCGCCTGCCCCCCACCGCCCTCCAGCATGCACTCACCCTTCTGGGCCAGGGCCCAGAAAGTACGCTGCAGGTGGGCATAGTCTGGAGGTGGCAGCCCACGGGGGCCTGAGGGGTCCCGGGACTCCAGGTAGCGAGACAGGTTGGGAACAGAGCCGTGGAGACGACCAACCTGGGGGTGAGGGAGAGGGGTCGAAGGTGACAGCCTCCTCCAGGACATCCCACCCCGGTGACTTGGGGTCCACACCCCACCTCACCCGTCCGATGGTGTCGTCCTTGGCGAAACTCTGTGTGCACCACATGCGGCTGGTCCGTTTCCCCTTCTTGGGTCTCTCAGTTGTCACTGAGGCCTGGCAAGTCGAAGGCGGGAGGTGAGGGGTGAGTTTCACTCAGGGTGGGGCAAAGGGCAGCAACCATGAAAGCCGGGAGAGGGGAAGATGGCCACGGAGGAGGGCACAGAGACATCTGACGTCCCAGAGGAAGAAGATGACACCCTAGTAGAGGCGTGGGTACAGCAGGCAGGGGTCACTCCAAAGGGGCAGAGAGACAACCCTGAGGCCGTCTGGACACTGGAGGTGGGTCAGCTAGGCAGATGTGCAGCTCTCCAGGAAACTGCAGCACACGAGGGGGCCTGGGGGCCTGTCCTAGGGAAGTGGTGAGGGTGAGGGCGGCAAGCAGGAGTCCCCTGGGCAGGGCCCTGTCTCCTCCCCTGGCCCTCACCTGGTGCGTGGGGATAACAGGGGCCGAGGGGATCCGGTGCAGGGACTCCAGGCTCTGGAGGAGTCTGTGTAGTTCCTGGAGCTTCCCCTGACACTCAGAGAGCTCTGCGGGAAGAATGAATGAGGATATCCTCTCCCAACACTGCCTGGGCGCCCCAAAGTCTGTCCCTCGGCTTCCCTTCCTCCTCCTAACATCTCACCCGGGCGGCCACAGAAACCCTCACACTGCGTCCCCCTCCTCGGCTCAGGACGCCAAAGCAGTTCCCAGTTCCCGCCACTGGTTTCCCAAGAGGGCTGGCATCCTCGGTCCCCATAACATACCTTAACTTTGCCGCCTCCGCACAGGGTGCGGGGTGGGGGTGGCCCTGACTCTCTGTCCCCACTTGGTGGCACCTCCCCATCTCCCTCTCCCAGGCCAACATCTCAGCTGCCTACTCCAGGAACAGGTTCTAAAGCACACCCCTTCTCTGGCACTACTCCACGGGACCCCTCCCCAATTGGCTTTCCGAATCTTCTTGTCCGTGAGCCCCGGCCCCGAGTCCTGTCTATGTGCCTGAGACACAAGCCCCCGCCATTCTCGGTGAGGCTGGTGCTCCCCAGGGCAGGCCCGAGGAGATCCTGTTGGCTTGGAGGCCCCAGGTTCCCGGAGGCAGGGCTGGAGGTAACGGTTCCACTGTCCTCGTGACAGCCGACACCTCCTAGACCCAACGGCACCCGTCCTGCCCACAGAGGCACAGTGCCAGGGGCCCCTCACCATGAGAGCAGCGGTCTAGCCCATCACTGTCCCTCAGCCAGGAAGACACCTTCTCCCGAGGTCCGACCCCAGGGAGAGCCGAAGCACTGCCTGCTGCTGGAAGCTGGGCACCAGGAGCCTGTGGGTGAGTCAAGAGTAAGGCAAGGAAGCACCCCCTCCATGGATCTCGCAGTTCCCTGAAGCTCCCACCCCTGAGTCCCCATGTTACTGCCCCCCCCCCCAGGACCTCCCTTACCTTCCGGTGAGTGGTGCTGGGCAGCGAGCCTCGGGGCATGTCTAGGCGCTGGGCTAGGCGGTGGGCACGAAGCTGGGCCACCCAGCTCTGGAACAGGTCCTGGGATTTGATCTGTAGAAAGTGACGGAGAGGGAGAGGGAAGCGTGAAAGGAAGGATTGCTTCACAGGGACAAGAAGTTGGGGCTCCGCTTCCCAGGCAAGGAGAGTGTCTCCCTGTCGTCCCCGGCTTGTACAAAGGCTCCTTGCAGGGAGACAGAGCACAGCTTCCCCGGGGTGACGGAGCCCTTAGCTCTGCGCCTGTTCATGTAACAACCAAGAGGGACGTCTTGCCATTGGCTGTGGTATACGATGGGAACTCCCTTGCTGTCAACCTCGGGGACAGACCCTCAACCCGCCCCTCTCTCCTGCGTGCCCTAGTGTCTCTGCTGGGCTGGGGCCCAAGCCACTACTTGGCTCCCAGGGATGTCACCTTGAGGTGGTAGATGTTGTCTTCAGTGTCAAGGTCAATGCGCTGGGCCTTTTTGTTGATGGACATAACAGACAGTCGGACGTCAATGGAGCCATGAAGCTTCCCCTTGGTGATCTAGGGCAGGGAAAAATGGGACTGTTTTTAGGCCCCCGGGACCCCAGAGCCATCATCTCCCTGAGGTGACCCTAGGCTCCAGGGCCAGGCAGCAGGTTCACAGCATCAGCAGGGACTCGTCAGTTGTCCTCTGGTGCACAGAGCACCCCCACTACGTCAAGTCATACTCTGAACAAGGGAGTCAGAGAGCAAGGAAAACTAATCTCAGCAACGCGAAGGCCGAGAAGGGAAACACCCTCTCAGAAAGAGATCCTGAGGATGCCGGCCTCTAGTTCCTGTCCCCAGCACCAGAATGAAACAAGGGTAAAGATGACAAAGCTCCCTGGGGCGCCTGGGTGGCTCAGTCGGTGCAGCATCCGACTTCAGCACAAGTCATGATCTTGCGGTTTGTGAGTTCGAGCCCCGCATCGGGCTCTGTGCTGACAGCTCAGAGCCTGGAGCCTGCTTCGGATTCTGTGTCTCCCTCTCTTTCCCTGCCCCTCCCCTGCTCATGCTCTGTCACTTTCTGCCTCAAAAATAAAACAAACATTAAAAAAAAAAAAAAAAAGATGATAAAGTCCCCTGTTCGTGCAGACCATTCTGGGCCCACGCTCAGCCCACAACCCCCAGCAGAGGCCCTGACTCACCTCTTGCCGCGTCGTTGCATAGTGAAGGACTCCATCCTCGAGCACAAAGTATCTCTGTGTTTGCCCAGAAGGAACGAGAACCCAGGAGGCCGACGGAAAAGGGTATGGGGAGAGAGCAACCACACACATGGACTTTTCTTCTCCTCCACACGCACACCCAGTTACTGCCTACACCCTTCCCCCCCATCCCCCACTCGCCTCTGCATCTGGCCCCTCCCTTCGCCCAGCCCACCCTACCTTGTGCCAGCCCTTCAGAGGCCACTTCCTTTTCTTGAGCAGGTGGCCTTCCTGCCTCTCGGGCATGATACCCTCTGCTCCCAGCCTGCCCCGAGGCTCCTCCTCTACCTCCCACAGCTCAGAGGCCTGCAGTCCAGGACAGAGAAGTAGGAAAGCAGCTAGTGAGGTGACCAAATCTGCCCCCCCCCCCCACTTTGGGGCCAAGCTCTATCCACCCACTGCCTGCTTCCCCATCTCAGACCTGCAGGGCACTGCTGGGCTTTGCAGACTGAATGCTCTCGGCCAAGGAGTTAGGGACCCTCTCCTGGAAGTCCATGGAGATGGGAGCAGCCACTCCCTGCTGAGAAGGTAGAGCAGGGTGGAAGGAGAAGGATGTCACCTTGTCCTGAGGGGACCCTTGAAGCAAGAGAGAGACCCCATTAGCACAGACCCTGCTATCACCTTCCCCGCTTCCAACCCTTCCCGCACCCTCTGAGATAAGGGCTCACCAACATCTTCTGCTCACCTGCCATGCCTCTCTGAATCTGTCCCTTCCCCACCCTGGGCGGGTTTCCCTGTCTACACCCTCCAGCTGTGGCCACTGCTCCCAGAGAGGTGGACTAGCACGCAGTCCGCAGGCCAGCGCCAAGAGACAACCACAAAAGTCCGCCCAGCCCCACCTTGGGCCCACATTCTCAGGCTCTAGGAAACACTTGGTGCTTTCTCTGGAAGATTCCCTAGGGCGGGGGGTGTGGTGTGGGGGGGAGCAGAGAGGAGGCATGGGAGTGAAAAAAAGAGACTCTAAAACAGGGCAGAGGAATTCCAAGACTGGACAAGCAAGATCTCAATCTGGCTTCTCTTCCTCCAGGACCCCTGGACACTCCTCCACCTGCCGTCGTGGGTTGGAGACTTCTCTGTCATCCCAACTCCCCGCTAATCAGTCTCCAGATCCTCTGTCTTCGGCATCGGGAAACTGAGGCCTGAGCCAGCCCCCACTGTTCTCTGTGCCTCCACCGTAGGATGCCCACCTGAGACCCTCGGTACCCCTCAAAGCCTCCATTCTACCATCCCGGTCCTTGGGGTTCCTGAGAAGTAACACCCACCCGGAGAAAGCAGGGGACCCTGCTTCAGTGCCCATTGAGGCACTGTGGGCGGGAGAAGAGGCGGCCAAGAACATGCCAAGGTCCACACAGGTCCCGCAGCAGTGCCCATAGGCGCCCTTGGCACGAGCCCTGGCCATCCTGGCTCCTCGAGGAGATCAATAATGCATGAGGTTCTGTGTGTGTGAGACAGGGAGGGGACTGGAGGGGCGAGGCTGGCCCGAGGCTGGGGAAACAGCTCAGATCTTCCAGTGGAGCCAGCAAGCACCTGAGTAGCGAAGGCCGGGAAGGGACAGGGATGCGGTGGGGTAGTGGTGGCCAGGAGGTAGGGACGGAGGGGCCCAGAGTGCGAGAGGCTGACCCGGGGGGGTAAAACTCCTGCATTTGGCCATTGAAAGTTCCCAAACTCTTCTGGTGTTTGGGTATCTCTGTGTCCTTTTCCTGGCCCCCTAGAATCCTGGCCCCTCACTGCTGGCGGGTGGAGGGTGGGGGGGCTCTGTCAGTAGAGGGTGCAGGGTCGAGGGGAGCCCGGTGGGTGCCCCATTTCCACTTCCATTCCCACCCCCGTCTCCAGAGGGGCAGACCCGCCAGCTTCAGGTGGGAAGAAGCCTGCCTGGGGAATGTCAGCCAAAGCCAGCGCGGGCCCCTTACCCCAGGGTCCATGGACGCCAGTGCTCCTTGGCCCGCGCGCGCCTCTCCGCCTCTGAGTCACCGTCTCCGAGTCGCCCGCTCCCTCCTCACGGAGCCTAGCAGTGGCAGCAGCTGCTGCAGGAACCAGGAAGGAAGGAGACGTCGGAGCCTCCCCTCCAGCCGGATCTCCCCACCTCCCCCTTCCCGGCCCCTCCTCCCGCCAAGCTCCGGGCGGCCGCTCAGCTCTGCCCCCCTGCTCCCGGGAGGACTCAGGGCTGAGCGGACTCCCCAGCACTGAGGTAGCTTGGGAGTGGGGGCAGAGTCCCCACTGGGCGCAGCTCCAGATAGACCGCGGAGGACTGGGGAGCTGCTGGCCTCAAGCCAGTGGTGGTAAAGGGTTTACTCCTACTAGCATGGCCTTGACCCTAGTTAGTACCCAAGGCCATTTCCTTATTAACGGGGGGGGCCCCCCCCCGCCGCCTCTCGTTTTACATCTGAAAATAGATTGCAAAATTTGGAGCCAGCAAATGTATCAGGTTGACAGGAAGGGATGGATGCCCCCGGGGGACCACGATAGACAGTGCCAAGAGCACGGTCAGCAGGCCAGCCGCGGCTAGAAAGGGCCAGGCAGCCCTGTGTGGGCAACCCCCACAGAGGCTCTGTCATGGTGGGTGATGCCCCACCAGGTCAGGACCCACTGGGGCTGGCGGTACCCGGGCCTAACACAGAACCCCCAGCTGGCATGGTCTCTGGATCAGGAGAGGGTCTGCAGCAGTAGCCAGCTGGCTGTTGGAAAGGGCTAGCTGGAGCCACTCAGGTCCCCCCGGCCTCCCTTTCTGAGCACCTCTGCTCTTCTGCTGGAGTACTGTGTTTAGCACAGTACTCAATTCTAATAAAAAATTAGCCCTTAAGAAAGGTCTGAACCACATTAAGATGAATGTGAAAAGGACGGACACCTTTAAGGACAGTGAAGCTGCTTTCTGGAAAGAAGTGGGTTTTTATTTATTTATTTTTTTTATTTTATTTTTTTTAACGTTTATTTATTTTTGGGACAGAGAGAGACAGAGCATGAACGGGGGAGGAGCAGAGAGAGAGGGAGACACAGAATCGGAAACAGGCTCCAGGCTCTGAGCCATCAGCCCAGAGCCTGATGTGGGGCTCGAACTCACGGACCGCGAGATCGTGACCTGGCTGAAGTCGGACGCTTAACCGACTGCGCCACCCAGGCGCCCCAAGAAGTGGGTTTTTAATGGCGGGGCCTCAGGCATTGCCAGCAGGTGAAGGAGGCAATGCAGGGTTCTTTGACCTCAGCCCCACCCAGGCCTTGGTTTACCCTCCAGGATCTTACACATCTCTCAGGAGATGCCTGTTTGCCATGCCACTCAGAGCCTCAGCACCTCTCCTGCTGCCCCGGGAGGGCATTGTTGGCACCCGGCAGGCTTCTGGAGTCAGGGAGAGCACTGGGCCGTACTGGCCAGACGGGCTCTGACACCCAGAAGCCTCAAGGGCCTTTTAATTCACTTCGCGTCGATCAACCACCCCTGGGGCATACAGCACAGTGCTGGGCACTGTGGGAAGCTGGTCCTGGACCAGGCCACAGAAAAGCTGCCGCGCACCGTCACTGCCAGAACAGTGCCTGTCCAGGACTTGAGGAAGCTGTGGCACTGCCCCAAGTCTGGGAGGAAAGTTTGACAGCCACTTTGCTCACGCCAGTCAAGGACAAGGGCAGGCTTCTAGTTACGCATTCTCTCTCCTTCATTGGCAACTTCTGGCTCTCCAAGATTTGGAGGAGGCCTCCCACTTGAGAGCCTCCAGACCCCCTCCTAATACAGAATTCTGTTTTGCCCCAGCTCTTTTGCTCAGAACCGCCTGGGATAGGTTAGCTACTGGGCAAAGCCGGAAGCTGCTTTCAAAAGGACAAGCATGTAAGAGATGCCATTTGTGGGATTGGTCCAGGGAGGGAAGAGACCTGGACATGGAAAGAGGAAGGATTTTCTAGGAGAGGAAGTGAGAGTCAAGGGTGGCCCTGAGAATTCGTCTACAGGGAGAATAAGCTTGCAAACAGCAAAAACAGAGTAAGTAAAATGCATTTCATTTTATCACAAAGCAGTGCTCCCAACCTCTTCCGTAACATGGCACACCCCGAGGGTGGAGAATTGACACTGAGGCACAACCGGGACCCTAATGAGGAAGGTCTAGGGCAGAGATCCAGGGCAAGGTCTTCAGAGCGGACAGAGCCCGATTCAAGTCCTGTTCTGCCTCTTATCAGCTGCACAACCTGGGGCTGGCTGTCGAACTGCGCCACCTCGTAGTTTTCTTCTCTGTGACAAGGGGAATAGCATGTAAAGTGGTGGGCCCGGAGCCAGGCACAACAGGCTCTCCAGAGATGCCATTCTCAGCACGGTTACCCAGGTGAGCTATTCCAGCGCGTTGGACCCACGAGGGGATAGGCTGGGAGACACGGGCAGCAAGGGACAGTGGACACGAAAGCAGAGAGCAACGCCCTCATCTGCTCAGCTTCTCTGCCTTGGACCTGGAGAGCTGAAAGACTGCTTCTATGAGGTCTCCGGTTGGGAAAACTAGGGACAAAGACACTGATTAAAAGCCTCCACTGGGAAATGGAGTAATGGAGCGCCTCCCCATCTCTGAGTGGCCCTGTATCTGAGGAGGTTGTGGTCAGTGAAGTCGGGGAACACATGCCACTCCCCACCCCAAGTTCTTCCACATCTCTGATGGGTGATGGCACGGCCGGCAAGGGTACAGTGTGTCTGTGGGCAGGCTGGGTACAACAGGCTGGCTATGAGTCCGGAACAGGGTCAGGAGGGTCAGGCTGCCCGCTGGCTGGCACGACGGCGTCCCTTTCACGTTGCTGTCTGATGTACTGATCCAACAGGGCAGTCAGCTGCAGGGGCTGGTGCTGAAGCAGGAAGTGGGTCTGGGCCATGAGGCAGGTGAGTCCTCCTACCAGCTCCCCCTGCACCAGGGCCAGGCTGGGAAGCTTGGAGTAGTTGATGAAGCCCTGCCTGCTGAGGATGGTGTCGTCAATGCAGCCACCTGGAAGAACACAGGGTTAGCTGGGCTCCCCACAAACGCCTCCCCTCCTCTGAAAACAATGCTCCGACCTGATGTTCCAGTGCGCGCTCTGCCGCCCTGCCTCACCTCCCACCCTCCCGCCCCCCCATCCGGTTCTCACTCCAGCCCCACCCCACTGCCACTCTGTTTGGGACCGAGCCCCTCTCTTCTTTCCTAACTCTTGCCTAGAAAACCCTTACGTAAGACATCCACCTGGCCCAACCCCCACTAAGTCATTGTTGCCGAACCTTTCTTAAAAGAACCAAGGAGCATGTGTGTATGGGGGCAGGGGGTCCACAGAGACCTATGAAACCAGTCTTCTCTATAGAAGAATCACCTCTGAGGATTCTTACTTTTGGGGGGGGGGGCGGGGGGCGGGGGAGGGGGGGCTCTGGGAAACATTGCTCACTGTCCCTCAGTGCCCTTGACCTGGGCTATCTGAGTTTCTCCGTCTGTGTGGACTTCAGCACCCCTACTCCACTGCTAGTCTCAAGGTGTCTGAACTCTCTCCCTGCAGGGCCCTCTCTCTGCCTCCCCTCTTTTTCCACCCAGTGCAGATATGACGCAGGGTAGTGAGCCAGCACAGCTTCTGGACTGACACAGGCGGCCCTCAACAAATGGCGCTACTGACTCAGGCCCCATCCGTGAGAGGATGTCCCTGCCAAGGATGTCCGCAGTCTTACCCACATGTACTCAGCAGATGGCACCAGGCTGCTGTAGCCCCCACTCCCCTTCGCCCCCATCCTCAACCCGCAGGGGTGCGTGCTCACCTAGCAGGGGCAGGAAAGGGACACCCTTCAAGATGCGCACCATCTCCTTGACTTTGGGCTCCTCACTGACCAGCAGCAAGTTGTGCCCCACAAAGAGGGGCAGCAGGTTCTGGTACTTGGAATATGCTAGGAAGGGCTTCAGAACCTGGAACGGCAGGAAAGAGGGCTCACTGGGGACCAGTGGCCTGATCACAGGCCAGGTCGTGCCGAGGGTGCAAGCCGACGGTCTCCTCGGCCCCTAACTGCAGTTTAGGCGCCAGACTGGAGGAAGGTAGCTTGTGGAGTGGGGAGGGACGGCGGGGTCTGATTGGCAGGGGGCAGGGGAATCCGGGCACCCACACCAGAGGGCTGCTGCCTACCTGGTTGGGGAAGATCTTCATCAAGATCTTGTGTTTCCGCAGCTGGTGCCGCACGAGAAGCTTGTCCTCGGCACTCAGAGCCACATTCTGACAGACAGCTATCATTCGGTTGTCTCGGAAAACTGCATCTATCTCCCGACGGAGGAGCCGGATAAGGCCTGTGTCCTGAAGTCAGGAAGGGATGACCAAGGGGACATAAGCTGCCCTTCTCTCCTTGTACCCCTTATTCCCTCAGGGACGGGTGCTGGGGCTCTCAGTGACGCCCAAACATGGGAAAGATCTGTGTACAAGCGGGTGGGTGGGGCCCCGCCTCCCAAGTCGAGTTCCGTCTCCCACCCCACCCTTTCATTTTCATCAGCTAACGACGGTCTTTACAGCAGTGTTTTCAAACCTGAGAACGCTCATCCCCTTGAGCTGGCCACCCATCTGACCCAGTCAACATCTGACAATAATGTGGTCAAAATTACTTTATCCCTCTGACACTGTACTCGTGTTGAGGGATTTTACCAATTATAAAGACAAGATCACTCTTTGGCAGCATTAATTCAGAACTGAGGCATTTGCACAGGACAAGACTTCATTTTCTGAAGACCGTGTTTCTCAAAGTTGACAGCTTGTGGACCTGACAATAAGCGTGGAGTTACAAATTCTCCACTGGCCCTTCTGTTCTTTTTTTAAGGACAAAAACTCTCTTATCATTTCTCTAGGAAAACATGGAAACTTCAAGCCCTTTCAAGACAGGAGACACGGGGCGCCCGGGTGGCTCAGTTGGTTCAGTGTCCGACTCCTGATTTCGGCTCAGGTCATGATCTCATGGTTCGTGAGTTCGAGCCCCACATCGGGCTCTGTGCTGACAGCACTCCACCTGCTTGGGATTCTCTCTGCCTCTCTCTGTCCCTCTCCCACTTGCGTGCGCACGCACGCTCTCTTTCAAAATAAATAAATCAACTTAAAAAAAAAAAAAAAGACAGGAGCTATCCTCTCCCCTACCCCCACCTACTTGGACAGCTCTTCATACACACATTTTTGGAGGCAAGTAAAGAATGCAGGAAATCCAGGAGGCCTGTCCGATCCACGGAGCCCCAAACGCCAAGCAGAACCAAGTGCACATTTCACGTTAAAGCATGTGGACCACAGGGTCAAAGAGGGGAAGTAATGACATGGAGGGCTGTGTCCTGGAGCACTACTTCATTATGGCCAGCATCACAGCACCAAGGACAGTCTCCTCCTTACCTCCTGCGGGGGGCTGGGAGGACATGGTAGGCATCGTGGGTTGACAGCAGGCTTGGGGGGGATATACTCAGTGAGAGCCATCAGCTTCTGCCGCTCAAAGTGCATCACGCGACGATGGCGGGTAACAGCCTTGGAGCCACAGCGGACAGTCTGGCGGGTGGGCAGCCGGCCTGGGAGGGGAAACGGCAACGCTGTGATGGGTGCCCTCTGGGAGTCCTTAGTCGGTGGGCTTCAGATGGAGAAAAAGCTCACCTCTGGGCAAGCCAACCACAGCTCACAGAGCTAGACTCAACACAAGAGAGGAACAAGGAATTGTCTGCTAGGAATCCTAAACTCCCCAAACTTCTCTTTAACAGGCGACCTTAGGTCAGCTGCTTGATCCTTGGAGGCTCCCATTTCGCCAGCTCTTCTTCATGCACAGAGATGAGGGAAAAGATGAGAACAAAGGAAAAGTATTTTTGACTACATTAAAAAAAAAACGGGGGGTGGTGAGGGTTGAGCAATTTTTTTTTTCTAAAACGGCCAAAGAGTAAATATTTTAAGTTCGAGAACCACACGGTCTGTCGCCACTATTCAACCATGCCACTGTATCACGAAAGCAATCATAGCCAATACGAAACAAGCAGATGTGGCTGTATTCCAATAAAAGTTTATTTCTAAAACATGGTGACCAGTCCTGCCACAACATGCCCACCCCTGGCCTAAGCCAGTGGTTCTCAAGGTGCACTCCTCCCACCCAGCCAGCAGCATCAGTATCATCTGGGAACGTGTTAGAAATACAAGTTCTCAGGGCCTGTCCTAGACCTACTGAAGCAGGAGCTCTGGAAGGGGGCCCAGCAAACAGTGTCCTAATAAGACCTGCAGGGGTTACAGATGCATGCTGATGTCGCAAAACCACTGCTCTCAGCACTGCTCTGAAGCCTTCTCCCATGATTTGAAGCAGGAGGGAAAAGAAGTTATACAGCGCTCACAGCTCCCCCAAACAGGCCTCCCTTCCCTCTCTTCTTGTTTGCAGCCATCGGTGAAGAGTAGCCCTCGGAAGACAAGGGAGCCACTTGAAAGCCCTAAGCCCAAGTGACCCCTTCATCTTGGACAAAAGGACCCAGGCTAGAGCCTCCCACCTGCAGCCTTTCCCAAGACTGAGATGAATCTCAGGGAAAATTCAGCTAGAAGGTGGTTCTAACAGGGAGCATGCAGGTCTGCTGGGGTGAGAGGTTTTATTGCCAGCAGCCACAAAACCTAAGAACACAGGGCTCTGGATCAGATGGAACCAGATTTTAATCTCTCTTCTGCCACTTACTAGCTGTGACCTTGACCAGTCACTCGACTGGTCTAAACTTGAACTTCTTCACCTGTAAAGAGGCCATCCATGGTAATGACTTCTTCATGACAAGCTTTAAGATTTAAATGAGATAATACATGTAAATCATTTATCACTGTGCCTGGCCTGTATCATGTGCTCAAAACCATTCATTAAACAAACATCTATTTCATGCCTACTAACGCCCACACCACGCCACCTGCTGGCGATGGTGAATGAGCATGGTTCTGCCCTTAGGGAGTTTGAAGTCTAACACAGGAGACAGACACATAATAAACAAATGCAAAATTACATGGTGGGTAAAGGGGGTCAATAAACAGGGTGCAAAATACAGATTTCTGCTTTGCAGAAGGTGGCCAGGGCAGGCCTGAGAAAATGACATTTAAGCTGAGACCGTAAAAAGGTGGCATAGCGCCAAGGTCGGGACGGGCAGTGGTTCCAGCTGGAGCTGGAAACTGGAGGCGAGCAAGAGCCAGGTGGTAGACTATAGAAACCCAGAAAAGAAGGAGTACTCGGGCATAGGGAAGAAATACAGCAGTTGTCGCTGACGTTGTTGCTGCGCTGCTGTTATCACTAGTATCTGGAGTCACAGGGAATTAGCTGGAGGAAGGAGGCCAGCGATCTGGCTGGTGTCTGGGGTCATCGAGAGCTGTCTGGAGTAAGAGATTACGGAAGGGGGTCAGTGGTGGAGGAGGGGAGAGGAGAACTAAGAGCGCCGGCCGGAACGCGCCGTGAGGACCTGGGCCGCTCCTTACCCGCCTGGGGCAGGAGACCCCCTCGCAACTTCCCAGCCAGGGTCGCAGCCATCTCCACCGGAAGAGCAGCCAGGAGCCGGGCGAGACAGAAGGAGCGAAGGATTGTGGGAAGCCCTGGGGCCGGAAGCAGCCGCCGGATCCGCCGGCTGGAGCAGTAATCCGCATGCGCGCTAAGCCCAGGAACGCCTAGTCCGCGCTCCCTGACGCCCCAACTGGCGTCCAGTCTCCTAGCAACGACGGTTAGCCTCTGCCGCACAGCTCTTTTCTCGGGATCCTCACCCTCCACTCTGCCCACAGTCCCCCATTGGGGACTAGCGAAGCCCCTCTGCACCCCTCAAACTCCAGACCCGTCTCCTCGATTTACTTTTGTCTTCTACCCCGCCTCATTAATTTGCTCTGAATCAACACTTTCCCTTGTTCCTCCAGTCTCTGAAATTCTCTCTTCTCATACCATCCTGGGTTCCGCCATCCCGGGGACTAAGTTGCTCTGCTTCCTTTCGTGCTAATCCCGCGCCAGGCCAGTAGCCTTTAGATCATGCCCGGAGGTGAGTAGGGGATGGAGAGGTGGGTAGAACAGTTGGATAACAGTAGGGTCAGGCTTCCAAGAATAAGGGAATCGTTCTCGTCTTTTCACAGGTAATTTTGCCCAGAGTCCAGAGGAAGGAGGCGTGTGCATCACTGAAACCCTTATCACTAAGCGGAACTTGGCCTTCCCTGAGGATGAGGATCTGTCAGAGAAGATGTGAGTGCCGGCGGGAGGAGAGGGGTGCTGGACAATTGAAACACACAGAATGACCAGTCCCCTGAGTTGTACTGTTTCTTCAGCTCATCTTTGTCCCTCTCTTTACTTACTCCACGCATCCAGTCAGTGGTAATGTCCAATCGACTTTGCCTCCTTAAACAGTATTCTTTTTTTTTTTTTTTTTTTTTTTTTTTACCATGCCCGCTCAACTGCCTTGAATAAGGCTCTTAAGTAAGCCATCGCCTCTCAATAAACTCTTCATCAGTTTCCCTGCCCCCAGTCCAGGCTCCCCATATGGTTGCCAAAGTGATCCTTTTAAATGACAAATCTGATCAGGCACTCCCTGGTAGAACCTTCCTTGGGTCCCTAGTACTTCCAGGATAAAATCCGAATACCCTAGCATGAGTTGACCGTTGCTGCCTTTTTCGCTATTCTCCACAATTCCTCCAAGACCCTCTGTTCTCACACCTTAGCACCTTTTCAGATGGTGCTGAGCACCTGGGAGCTTGTTAGTAACGAAGACTCTCAGGCCCACCTCAGACCTACTGAATCAGAATCTGCATTTTAACAAGACCCCCAAGGGATTCGTGGGCAACTAAAGTTCTCCTCATCCCCCTCTCACCTTCCTGGCTAACTCCTACTTGTACGTCACCTCCTCCAGGAAGCATTCCCTGCTCCCCTATTGAGGACTCAGTGCACAGTCCATGTACCCCCTTAGTCCCTTCATGTGTCTGTCACCCGCTTGTCCTAGATGTTTGGCCTGCTTCCCTAATAGTGATGGGCAGGGATTCTCATTGGTCTCCAGTGGGCACTCAGTAAATATTGTGGAATTAATGAATGAGTGGATGAATCAAGTGATTTTCCTTCCATGGACCACTCGAAAGGGAAGTGAGGAAGGATATTCCTGCAAAGATTGTCTCATCCCTGTGCCAGTGCCCACTTCCACCATCTGACCTGGCCCGGGGAAGCCTTCCCTGGCCTCTGAGTCTCTCTGGGAACCATAAGCTGTTCAACCATTTCCCAATCCAAGGGTCCTATTCCTCTCACCCTCTGATTCTTCCCGGTCCTACTGATCGAGATCCAGGTCTCCAGGTTGACCTGATTTCATGATCTGGACACTGCCTCATGAGTCAAGAAGTCCTGACATCTCAGCCAAGCCACTTAGTTCGAAAACCCTTTCCTACCCCCTCCCATCTTCCCTGCCAAGGGACCACAGAAGTGGGATCTGTTACACCACCTGCTAACTGTTCCCCCAGGTTTCACACTCTTGCTGAACTGCAGACTGTCCGCCTGGACCGAGAGGGGATTACTGCTATCAGCAACCTCGAGGGCCTCCAGAATCTTCACAGCCTCTATCTGCAAGCGGTACCTTCTTGCCTCCTGCTCTCCCTCCCCCCTTGCCCTCTGTGGACCAAGTCTGTTTAATGTGAAAGCAACCAGTCAGGCCATCTTGCCCATTCCCTGGTGTTCAGGTAGGCAGACCTTCACTGAAACTGTTCCAGAGGGGGCACCTGGCTGGCTCAGTCAGTGGAGCATGTGACTCTTGATCTCAGGGTTGTAAGTTCGAGGCCCACGTTGAGGGTAGGGATTGCTTAAAAATAAAATCTTTTTAAAAAAAGAAAATGTTGGGGCACCTGGGTGGCTCAGTCGGTTAAGCGTCCGACTTCAGCTCAGGTCACGATCTCGCGGTCCGTGGGTTCGAGCCCCGCATCAGGCTCTGTGCTGATGGCTCAGAGCCTGGAGCCTGCTTCCAATTCTGTGTCTCCCTCTCTCTCTGCCCCTCCCCCGTTCATGCTCTGTCTCTCTCTGTCTCAAAAATAAATAAACGTTAAAAAAAAAAAGAGAAAGAAAAGAAAATGTTCCCAGATGAATCAGGAACTCTCTTGAAAGACCAATCCTCCCAAAAGATCTCCTGAGCATGCTCCTGAATCACTGTTTGTTTTTCTTGTGTATGTCAGACACTTCCCTTGGTTTAGAAGTTCTTTTTGGTGTCTACCCTAAATCTCCTGTGTTCTATAGCTCGAGCGCATTTCCTGTTTTGAGGAAATGAAAGAGAGAACCAGAAGATTCCTCTGCATCCTTTAGAACCCTGAAGGCTGTCTGGTGGTAGTGGGTGGTTGGTTGATTGGATATACACATTCAACTCCTCCAGGTTGAATATATCCAGTGCCCTTAACCTTTCTTCACAGAAACCTTCGAAATCAAAGTAATATATGTTCATTGTTCCCTCCGTGTACATAAGCCACCACCAAGGCTTTTCCTATTTCTCCGTGACCCCTTGGTTTCCTTCTTGATTTCCAGGTCACTCTTTGGTTGTGGGGTGAGCAGGGTATACTTTAATGAAGTTTATCTAGCCCCTAAGTTTACACCCCTAACCATCCACCCAGAGAAAGTAAATCATTTCGAGGTAGTGACAACTCCAGTTCCAGGAGTGGGGTGATTATTCCCAGGGTGCCAGCCCTCCAGCTGCAAGAGCAGACATGGTCTGCTTAGTTTCCCCACCTCATTTGCTTTCTGCAGAATAAGATCCAGCGAATTGAGAACCTGGCCTGCATCCCCTCCTTGCGGTACGTGGGGTCAGGGCTCAGGCCCGTGGGGAGGGGGTCGGGAGGGAAACACGGGGACACCCCAGAGAACTGACTGGCTCAGACATCTCCAAGCCCAACGTCTGGTCAGCTCAGGACCCCGCAAGCCTCACTCTGCTTCTCTCACCCCAGAAGACCATGTGTCCCCATCCATTGTGTGGCTGCTCAGCCAGGGGCCCCGAGTGCCTGCTGCCTTCCTCCCTTCCTTTGGCGGTTCTGTGACTCAGCTCTGTCTCTGCACCCCTCCCTTCCCCTGCAGCTTCCTGTCTCTGGCAGGAAACCAAATCAGGCAGGTGGAAAACCTCCATGACCTCCCACATCTCCAGTTTCTGGACCTTTCAGAGAACCTGATAGAAACACTGAAGCTGGGTAGGAATGTCCTTGCCCCAGCTCACGGGCTAAGACTTGGGCAGGACCCTCCCCCCCTCCCCTCTGCCACCACCTCCCTATGCTTGTATTGGCAGCAAAGCCTCTGCGGGTCCTGGGAGGTGGAAAAGAGGCAGTGGCTTTGGGCCAGAAGGTGGGTATGGGACCCTCACTGCCCTCTCTTTGGTGTGTGCAGATGAATTCCCGCAGAGCCTTCTCATCCTCAACCTGAGTGGAAACAGCTGCACCAACCGGGATGGGTACAGGTGAGGATGCATTGACGGTGGGAAGAAATGGGGTGATGGCTGAGCTCCTCGTATTCTTAACTCCACACGGACTCCCTCTCGGCCTGCAAACTTGGGGTCACCATCCCTGGCACCTTCTCGTCTCTCACCCCAGCTCAAGTAGGCCGCTTTTTCTCTTCCCGGGGGGCCGGCCCCCCCCAGAGGTCCACATGGAGCCAGCCCTTAGCTCTCTGGGGCTGAGCGCAGGCCCGTCTCCCAGCTTGTGAACACCACCCCTCTGGGTGCGGTTCCTATGGCTTGTGCCTGCACGCCCTCCCGGGCCCCCCACCCGGGGCTGCCCTCCTGGGTAGCCTCTGCCCTTTCTGCCCTGCAGGGAGCTAGTGACAGAAGCCCTGCCGCTGCTCCTGGACCTGGACAAGCAGCCTGTGTTAGAGCGCTGGGCCTCGGACGAGGAGGATAAAGACTCAAGCGACGAGGACGGGGAGTTCCCGGAGCTGAGTGGTCCGTTCTGCACAGAGCGAGGTGGCCGGGCTTTCCAAGGCTTGCGCCCTCCCTAGAACTCACCTCTGCCCTGTGGGGCACTGGGGAAGCTAAGATGGCAGCGGGGGCGAGGGAGGAGGCCCCAGGCCCAGACCAGCATCTGGGTCAGAGGATGGTACAGCCGGGGCCAGGTATCAGCCTGGCGTGCAGGCGACTCACCCTCCCCATTAGGGCCGACAGAGGGTTAGTTTGGGCAGGGTGTCGGCCAGAGAACTCCCGCCTCAGCCCAGGGGCCGTCCTGCCAAGCCATCTGCCGCCTCCCATCTTGGCCCCTCGCAGGCTTCCTCGAGGAGCTGAAGCAGGAGATGAGCAGACACAAGGAACTCAGGCAGCAGGCAGCCCTGACCGAGCACCTTCTGAGGATGGGGACAAAGCCCACCCTCACCGACCTCCCCCAGCTGCCCGGGGGGGCCCCGGCTAGGGACGGCAGTCCTTCTGTCACTCCCACGCAGAGGAAGGAGACACCCCCCAAGCCCGCCTCCCTGCCACAAGCCACCTCTGCCACCAAGAAACCCTGCCCTCTGGTTTCCAGCCAGCAAAGCACTGTCCAGGCAAAGAAGGGGGCCCGAGCAGCCACAGCCCCCAAGGCCTCACTGGCTGGGGCCCCCAGCACAACCAAAATGGTGACCAAAAGAGTCAAGAAATGAAGTGCAGCCCCTCCCTATCAGCAAAGCCACAGGAACAAGGAACGGGGAAGAAACAGGGTCTCCTTCTCAGACCCCTCTCCTGTGGCAGGAGCCCACCCCAATAAAATGTCTCCAGGCCCTGAATGCGTCTTTCACGTCACTTGGGGGACATCTCAGGGGAAGCAAGCCGCCAGGGTAGTGGGAAACAGTCACAGAAACACAGAACCTGATTCTAAAGAACACGTGTCTGACCTTTCGGGAACTACCCAAAGGGCTGGCACACCTCAACCCCTCCCCCCCAGCTTCCTGGGTCCTGAGCGGGCATCACCTTGTGGTAGATGCCATCTCACTGCCACTCCCAGGGCCTGCCCTTCCAAGGCTCAAGCCAAGGACCCGAAACCCCGCGGTTCTAATTCTCCCCAAATAGTAGCCTCATTTTGTGCCAGGCGTGATCTCTTGCACACACGCGCTCACACACCTGGGGGGGGGGCACCTCTCCTCACAGGCCCCTTCCACAACCTTCTCTATCACCCAAGTGAGAAGATTGTGCTGCCTGGCAAGCCCACCAGAAGCCCTGTAGCCAGCTCAGGGCTGTCCTTTGCCCTCATTTGGCACTCCTGCCCCTGCCAGACCTGGGATCAAGTTCACTGAACAGGGAAATAACATACTTTATTGAGGCAAAGGCCGAGCTGGCCACCCAAAACAAGGCTGAGGGGAGCAAAGGGATTGCACTGGGGTCCTGTGCCCACCCCGGCCCCGTGGTGCTCAGGCATACACCTGGCTCTCCCTTTCCACAAAGGCCTGGAAGAGGCCGCCCAGCTCCTGTGGGGGTGGCACCTGCTCCCCAGCCAGCAGCCGCCGCGCAGCCTCCAGGCCCTCCTGCTCCAGATCCCGCTGCTTCTGCCGGAGCTGCCGCCCCCGATCCTGCCCAGGAAAGGTGGAGATGGGTCCCAGGGACAGGCTTCCCTCTGGACGGAGGGGAGACGCCTGCCATCTGCCACAGCAGGAGGAAGGACAGGGCACCCGGTCTTCTCCTGGGCAGCTGGCTTTGAAGGCAAAGACGCCGCTCCCCCAACTCTGGAGTCTCTCCTCCCCTCCCGGATCCCCTCATATTTCCAGAAGCCCAACTGGGGGTGGGAGAAGTGAGTCATGGCCCCAGAGTAGCCCCTATTCCCCGAGGGTTACCTGCTCGCTCTCTATCAGCCCCAGGGCCACCTGGTGCCGGAGGTAGAGGGTGTGCCGGCGATCCACCTGAGTCTGGAATCGGGGCTGAGTCCGAACAGGGTCCCGTGCTCCAAAAGTGGGGGACAGCACCTGGGGGGCCTGGGCCGCCCCCGCCCCGAAGATGAAAGGTTTGAACACTGACCTAACGGCACAGAGATGGAGGGAGCAAAGGTTATCACATCCCCCCAATCTTCCCCCCGCCTGGCACCCTCTCCCCCGCCTTCCCCGCCCCCATTCCTCTCACCTGGATGGGTCTGGAGTAGCGGTGAGGAAGTGGACGCAGGGCTGTGTGGGATCCCGGGGCAGGATAGACACCATGCTGGCCGTGGTGCGAAAGCCTCCAGAGTCCATACAGATGCCGCTCTCCTTGTTCCTGAGGATGCCCATCATCACCTCTGCCGTGATGCCCCCTGCGAAGGAGGACAGGCTGAGGGGCCCTCCGGGCAGAAGGGGGACCTCTGGCCTTGGATCAAAGCTGTGGGAGAGGAGAGAGGCTGGCACCACTGTGGCCCTCCTGGCCCCCACCCCACCGCCGTCCGCGCACTGACCTTGTTGCTGCTGCAGAAGCTGTTGCCCGGCCCGGAAGCGGGCTTTGGCAGCCTCCATGCGCACAGGCTGCTGGGTCAGGGAGAAGACCCGAGCGAAGTCAAAAGTGCTCTGCCCATCCCACCAGCCCTGGGCCAGGGCATGGGTCCGAAGGTCCGCGTGCTCGGCCGAGATGTCCGTGCCTACGCTCAACTGGTTGGAGATGTTACGGGCCCCTTCTGTGGAGAAGTAGGGGGAGGGGGGTGGCTCATTTGTCATTAAGCACCTACTCTGTGCCAGGTGCTAAGAAGATGATGGTGAAGAGAACGGACCTGCCCCCGCGGAGCGGGAGACAGACAAAATGATCACAGAAATAAATGTGAGCTTGCAACCGTGGTGCACGTGATGAAAAGGCACCTGCTTGCATATAAGGGGGAAACTTGACCACCAGGGAGTCCAGGAAGGCTCCCCAGAGGAGGCGGCCAGCTAAAGTACAAGAGGATTTAAGCAGGTAAAGTGGGGAGACAAGTTCCCCACTGGGCTCACTTCCCACCTTCCTTGGGTGTGCCTGCCAGTGAGAAGTTTGCACGTGGATCCGCCCTGCCCTTCACCCATGGTTTTCCCACCCCCTCCCGAGGCTGGCAAAAGGGGACAGCTCTGGGAGGCGAGCCCCGGCGCTGGGCTCTCACCCTGGATCCTCTGTGCGGCCCACAGCCTCCCTGACGTCTCTAGCACCCACGCCTCAGTCCGGTCAGCCAGCAGGAATGTGTTGTGGTAGCAGAACGGTGTGGGGTCCTCCCGGCAGCTGCCCCCTTGCCCGTAGCGCGCCAGCAAGTCTGTGATCACACGCAAGGCCTCCAGGGCAGAGCTGCTCCGTTCCAAAGCCAGCCTGGCATGAAGGGATGCACGGAAGGGGAACACAGCGTCAGTGGCTGGTGACGGAAGCTCCAATGGATGGAAGGCGCCCAGAGAGGCCCAAGTCACAGAAAAAAAATCTGCCCGAGTTGGTTGTATTAAAGCGCAGTTAGGCTGGTGTTTTTCAAGTTCTTCTCTGAGGGTCCCAGGGAGAGGCCTCAAACGTGGTTTCGGAGAAAGAAGGGGCCCGAGTTCCCCAGCCTCTCTTCAACCAGAGCTGCTCTGCTTTCACTGGTTTTGTAAATCGGGACTCCGTATGAGATTTCAGTTGGGAGGGAAAAAAAAAAAAAAAAAAAAAGTACTTCTATTTAAAAAAGAAATTTGAAACCACTGCCCTATTTCTGGGCCAGGAGAGGCCCAGAAGTGGCCACATTCGGGAGCTCCTTACCAGACTGTGGCGATGGGGCCAGGAGAGAGGAGGAGCAGGGGCGGCCTCTCTGGTGACAGCAAGGGGGACAAAAAGGAGGAGGCCCTGGTGAATCTAGCTGAGGGGAGGGGAGGATGGCCTGGGTCTGTCCTCGGCTCTCAGCCTTTCAGTGTGTAGAGATGAGGGAAGGCAGGGTCCGCACCTGAGTAGGTCCATGCCTAGTAGGGCTTCCCCCTCTCCAACTGGCTCCTTGGTCCACACTGCCTCATTGCCAATGCAGACACCATGCTCATTGGCGCCCATCTCAGCCCCCCACAGCCAAGAAGGGCGGCTCAGGATTACAGCGTGAGTCCTTGACACCTGTTCCACCTCAATGTAGGTGCACTGCAGGTAAGGGAGGAGAGAGGGAGTCCATTCAGAAAGGGTTTTATCATTCCCATTGTACAGATGAGGAAACCGAGGTGGACAGCAGCTAACTAACAGGCCAGGTCCAGGTTGGTAGACTGGAAGGTCACGCTCTCCCCACCACATCCGGGGACTTGCCAGGTGCGAGGCGCAGAGGAGGAGGGTCTTAGAAGAATGCCTAGATCGACCACACCTCCCGCCGCTTCCCTAAGGCCTAACCCACCTGGAGCCGGCTGCCAGGGGCATGAGTGCCTGCCGGTACAAACACCACCTCCTGCACCTCGTCCCGCGGTCGGTCGGAATTCTTGGCAAAGATCACAGCTGGGATGGCCGAGGCCGGGGGCACGGAAACAAAGCAATCGCAGGAACACGGGGTGTCAGAGCTCCACGAAGCCATCTGGGGAGAGGTGGAGGTGCATGTGTCCCCCTCACGCCGCCTCTCCACCATCCTGGCCAGAGCTCAGCCCTAGGGAGCCCCCCGCTTCCCAACACGTGTAAACAGGCACTCAGGGAAGACACTGCTGTTGGGTCATGGACACACTCGATGCGCGGCGTGCACAGCCCAGGCTCCAGGCTTGGGAGGCAGCAGGCGGGCGCACACCGCAAGCTCCCAGGGCCCTGCCCAACGGGGAGCCCGACCCACCAGTGCCGTCGCGGGACCACCTCCCTCGCCACCCCACCCCACTCCCTCGCCCCTTTTCTGTCCACATTCTCGCCTCCCCAATACCGTTTGCCCCTCACCCTGTCTCCCTCCAAGATCCCCGGCTTAGTCCCGGGCGCCACCGCCTCCGCTCCGGGTCATTGGGCGGAGGCTCACAGGTGACCTGGAAGGCTTTGGCCCGGGGGGCGGAGCCGGAACCAAGCGCCTGCAGTTCCTTGGTTTTCCACCAGGGTGCGCGCCAACACTACTTCTTGGAGCGCAGCAGCGTGGGAGACCTTGCCGGTCCGCCTGCCCTTCCTAGCTCGGACGGCTCACGGGCACTTCCAGCCGAGACACCATGGGGAGAGGCATCTGCAGGTGGAAAGGAACCCACGTAAAAAGAGAGGAAAGAAAAACCGGCCAGATTTGCTAGAGAGCGCGGATTGCTGGGGCATCTGGAGGAAAAACCTCAGCTCGCAGCGTCCTGGTTTCAATTACAAAGGTGCAACCTAGCCCTACCTCCCCCCCAGGGCATAAGATCTGAAAGATTGTTACAGGGAAGGAGGTCTAGGGATAACTTAAGTTAATGCATTAAAAAAAAATTTTTTTTTTACATTTGTTTATTTTTGAGAGACAGAGCACAAATGGGGGAGGGGCAGAGAGAGAAGGAGACACAGAATCCGAAGCAGATTCCAGACTCTTGAGTTGTCAGCACAGTGCCGGACGCGGGGCTCGAACCCACAAACAGCGAGATCGTGATCTGAGCGGAAGTCCGATGCTCAACCCAGCCACCTAGGCGCCTGTAATGCATTTTTTAAATGCACATATGCTCAAAACCCATCTGACTCCCCAAAGGTAGATTCTGGCCCACGGTGCTCAAACTCATAGGAAAATAGCTTTGAAAGGAAATTTGGAAATTTCTAGTCCAAAGATTTTGTGCCTTTATATATAGTGAAACTGAAACAACAAAGGAGAAGTCTTGGCCAAGGGGGCACATACCGGTGTGGGGATTTGGACTCTGATCCCAAATGTTCTGCTTTCCAGGTCATTTTCCTCTATAATGCATCTCCATTACCAGCATTTAAGCAAATGCATCTCACCCCTTTTTGCTCTATGAAGCCCTCCAGAAATGGGGACAGGAGAGATACTGCAGATTATCTACTTCTCCCACATCCATCCTGCCAAACAGTCAGGGTTGCTGTTCAGAGCCCTGGCCACAGCATCCCAGCCTGTGGTCTCTCCTGGGATGGGAATGAAGGCACAGAGGCCATGGCTTCCCCAGGAGGCCGACTGTGGGCAGGTGTACCAGATAAGGGTGTTGGGGGAGCTGAAATCTAAGATACTTTCTAATTGCCTGTAGGTATCTGAGGCTGATTCTGAAGAGGAAGCTGTCCCCAAGGAGGTGGGCTTCATTTTCAGAAGGGGGACTGCCACTTGTAAGATGAATTGACCTAGAAGCTGGGCTGGAGGCAGGGAAGAGCATCGCCTGGAACTCTAAACACTGGCATCTTGTCTTGCATCTGCTATGGAGCTGCAGTGGCTGTCTGGGCAGGTCACTTTATCTTTGACGGCCTCAGTTTCCCCAGTGGCAAAATGATGGCATTGAACTAGATCAGTGGTTCTCAGCCATGGTTTGGGGAGGGAGGGGAGGCATTAGTTTTCAACCACGTGACTCCCACAGCACAACATAATACTTTAATACTCCACTACTCAGTGTTCCACAGACTGCCCGCATCAACATCACCTGAAAGCTTGTTAAAAATGCAGACTCTTGAGCCCCACCTCAAACCTACTGAATCTGAAGCATGTTAACAACACCCCCAGTACAGGGGCGCCTGGGTGGCTCAGTTGGTTAAGTGTCTGACCTCCATTTAGGGCATGACCTCAAGGTTTGTGCGTTCGAGACCTGCGTCAGGCTCTGCATTGGGATCCTCTCTCCCTCTCTCTCTACGACCCTCCCCTGCTTGCATTCTCTAAATAAATAAATACTTTTTTTTAAGTTATTTTTAAACAAAACCACCCCTAGTGTCAAGTTTGAGAAGCGCTGCTCTAATATGTCCCTAAGGGCATAACTTGGTGGGGTGCTGGAAAATGAATCAGGGTGTCTTGAAAAACTCCATGGGTGACTCTAATATGCCCTCTACCAGGTGGAAACAGCCAGACTATTTGGATCCTGAGACTCTTTTCAAACCTGCACGGCTAACATGCTGAGCAGTCGGGCTCACCAGAATTAATGGAAAGTGAAGGCGTCTTCAGGTGCGCTGTCGGGGAGGGGTTGTGAGCTTGCCCTTGGACATCATTCCAGAAGCAAACATCAAGGCTGCGTGCTGACGAACATGAGCACCCGAAGCAGCCTGCCGCAAAGCCAGCTCCACTCCTGCACTTCCCCTGCTGCCCGCGGTGGGGCAGTGTGTCCCTGCGGGACCACAGCGCAGCCCCAGGCTGCAGTTCCCAGGCGGCCTGCGGCTTGGTCACTTTCCCATTCCTGATTTCACTCGAACACCCTAGAAGGCCTGTACTCCCACCTCCCAAGACAGCAGATGGCCACTCAGAGAGGTTGCCCAAAGGGTCAGCCCACATGGTCTGACTTCCCTAATTCCCTCCCGGCCCCTCCAGGATCATCCCTGTGGGGGCACCAGATCTGAGGCATCAGTGGTGGCCTTGGGCTCCCTCAGGGGGGCCAGGCCAGCCAAGCAGCATTGCTGCCGATCAGAGCCAGTGAGCAAACATCAGAGCCCCACCAAAGGCCCCCGCTAAGAATGCGGGTCAGCAGGAGGAGCTGCGAGGGGAGGAGGGGTGGCCCTGGCCCTGCCTAGACAGGCCCAGCCGGCCCCACAGCTGCCCTCCTGTCCCTGGGGGCAGCGATGGGCTAAAGGAGGAGAGGACTCACCAGGCTCCTGGGGTCTAACTTCCCCCCGCCCCCAACCTCTTGGAAGACAAAAGAAGCACCCCAAGGAGTGGGGCGGATGGGCATGAGGTCGCCATCACTGGAACTTTGTGTGCCCGCCCCTCTTCCCAGGCTTCCAAATCCAGGAGCAAGAGAAAATAAACAGTTGCTCCCCCCAAAATGAGTCTGCTTCCAGCTCCACCCCCTAAATCATTCTGATACCCCACCCCCCATATCCCAAAGTGGCCTTAAACTTTGTGACTCCAGATTCTCCCAAACAAGTGATGAGAGGAACCAATCTGGGTACCAGATTTGGCTCCAGGAAATTGGGCTAGGGGTGGAGTGGGGGAAACCGGAATCCCACTAGGGAAGATAATAATTTTGGCCAAAATGTAGGATGGGAAGGTAAAACTACACAGTAATCTGGCCTGCCCCTTTGGAGTCCCAAATCGATCCTCTGTCAACCTTCCTAGCTTTGGGGCTCTGGAGTCATAAGGTGTTTGTTTCTCACTGCACATGAATTAGGCACCAGCTGCAATACCAGAAATTGGGCAGCCCGGGAAAGTGTATACAGATGGGCATTTCTGCATATCCAAGGATGCCCGATGGGTCCAGTGAGGGTGCGTTTGTGCACACTGTGGTTGTGTAACTGTGGCGGGCCCTCTAGCTGAGAGTTGCAGTAGGATCCTTCCCTCATACTTTCCAGCTGGGCGGGAGCCCATCAGATATCTTGGCTGCCTTTCATCGCCTTGTCCCTGATAGGGATCATCCTGGGTGAAGAAATCGCTGTCAGTCACCCCCGCCTCACTGACAGCCAGAGGGACTGATCACACCCCCACGGGGGCGGGGTGACGGGGCCCCAGAGGCTGGTTCTCTCTGGGAAGGCGGGGAACCAGCATTCTTGGCAGAGGAGGGGAAAGAGGGGGCTTATATGTGGAGGAAGGAAATATCTACACCCTTCTTATCCCCCAGGGAGGGACAGTCAGCCCAGCTATCAACCCTGAGGGTTAACCCTCCTTCCTTCGGCATTAGCCACCTCCAGGGAAGGATCTGACCCTTCTTCAATCGGCTCAGCTCTGCCCCCAAACAAAGGGAGGTGAGGCTGCGCAGGGCTGCAGGATCAAAGGGAAGTGTCCACCCCACCCAGCAGCCGGCCTCGTCCTCACTGCTAAGGGACACTGAGTCAAAAAGGAAACCAGAGCTGGAAGACAAATGAAGCAATGATGTGGTTGATGACTTTATTATGGCATAAAAAACACAGGCTGTTTCTTCCTCCTCCTCCCCCCGCCCCCAAAGTGGGTTCACAGCAGTTAAAAGAAAAAAAAAATCCTACATTTCTCCTCTAGGGGGCTGCCTAGAAGGGGGGCAGACAGCCAAGCAACCTAGATCTATGAAGGAGGGGAGCAGAAGAAAACCTATCCGAAGCCCGCACCGGCACCCTGGGAGCTCAAGGCCTCCGTAGGGGGAACATCGGTGTCCCCCTACAACCTTGAACAGCCATTCAGGAGTTCCCAATAGGATGGTCACTGGGGAAGACTGTCCTGGTGGCACCAGGAGGGGGTGGCTGGTTTCGATGGGTGGAGGAGAAAGGCATCCCACACCCACAGTGCCCTCCCTCTCTCCCCCTCTCTCCACCTGCCCAGGCAGCCTGCAGGTGCTGCCAGATCTCTCCTGCCCCCAACCCTCTCAGCAAGGAAAGGGACCTCTGGTTGGGGTAGCAAGAGGTAGGGAAAAGAGGGAGCAAAAAGAAAGAACATTACTTCTTAAACTACCCCAGGCCCATGAGCCTCTCAGGGAGAGTCACCCTGTCCCTTTTAAGAAGGGCTCCCTTTTTTACACAAACACATATTCCTACCCAGACCCCAGACCCACTTCCCATTTAGCTCCCAGTCCTGGGGACTGGGCTCCAGCATCCCTAAGGGAGGAAGAGACGCTGTGGGCCTATGTCCTAGGACCTTGGACGGGGTGAACAAGGTGGGGTCTCTCTAGCTGGAGACCCCAGGCTCAGTAGAGAAACACACACACACGTACAAACAACATGCACACACACGTGCCCTAATATTAAATAAAATACCTTTTGCTTATAACTTAAAAATCAATACACAACTAATCCTCGCATAGGGGTCCGGGTAGAGAAAGAGGGGCAAGGGGGAAGGGGAGGTCAGGGGGAATGTTATGGTCTCTACCTCTAGCCGGGGAAAGCCCGCTAGTTCCAGATCCTTCCCCCATCAGCTTCCTTCCCTTTGCCTGACTCTGGCTCTGCCCCTGCTAGGCTTTCCCCTCCCCAGTCCCCACTCCAGGATCACAATCAGGATGTATTTCTAGCATCTAAAGAAGGGGACAGGAACAGCTTCCTGGATATCACCTCAGAAGACAGACCCCTTCCACTAGGAGAACACCTCCTTCATATGCAAAGGGAGTCCCCCTGCCCAGAGTCAAAATGGGGAGAAAGGAGCCTTCTAACACACACTCTATAGGAGGGGCCAGTCTTGCAGGCAGCAGAGAAAGGAAAAGGCAGAGCAAAGAAAGAGCTGGGGCTTAGTGAGCAGGTGGGCAGGGGCAGAGTCCTCCGCTCCAAGTGGGGACCACTGTAGGTCCCTGTGCTGGGACACCTCACCTACTCCCTGGTCAACCAAGTAACCCTCTTCCTCTCGTCCCTAAGGGAGAAGCAAATGATGGGTGACCTGGGATGAGGGACCTACATCAATTCTAGGGTGGGGGCTTCTGGCAGTTTTGAAAACCTACATCAGGTAACAGATGGGGAATGTGGACTATACCGAACTTTATTTTTCATAAAAACCATGAGTCAAGGACTGAATCCGAGTTAGAGAGGGAAGGGGTTAGCTCCTTCCACTGCCGCGCCAAATTCCTTTCTCTCCTTTTAGAAGGGGACTTTTTTTTTGCCCTCCCCCTTCCCAATCTAGCTCTCCCCTCGACCCCACAGCTCTGGCTGCACGGCTGTCCCGGATTCTGGCCGCTTCCTCTCTTCCTTCATGGCCCCATCAGAGTGGGTTTGGAAGGGTTAACCGGGAGGCACATCAAAGGAGTTATTTCTACAGCAACAACCCTCCCAACCAGATAGAGACCGCTCCCTAAGGGGGACCCCTGCCTCCCCTACCCCACCTCAGCTCTCCCTCGGGAAACCATAGGGACAGAAGCACTAAAAGCGGGATGAAAGGGACCCGGGCCGCAGGGCGGGTCCGGAGGCGCTTTTATGTCCCGGTTCCCAGGCGCTAAGGACGTGTCCAGACAACTACCCTCAGCGCCCGGGGCGGCCCCACTCCTCTCTGCTCCAGGGACGCGCCGTCTCTTCCAGCAGGTCCCCTCCACCCTCCAGGCGCGGTACGGGTACCCCACCCCAACCCCCGAGCCTGGGGACAGGAGCGAAATAAGGGATGAAGGGGCGGGGGGGGGGGGGGAACAGAGGGGCATGCGCAGCTCCCCCAGCCTAGCCAAACACTTTTCGTCCGGCCCCGAGACCAAAACACCCCTACCTAGCGCCCCGTCTCCCCGACCCGGCACCACTTTTCCTCCCCCTCAATAAATAACCACCTTCTCCTCTTCCTCAAGTCGCCCCTCAAAGGCATCAGGCCAGGAGGAAAGCTCTTCGGATGCCCCCAGGGGAGACCAATGGGGGGGGGGGGCGGTACCGGAGGAGCTCAGTTGGAGGGAGCCGCGCCGCCCTCGGCCTCCCGCTTGCCTTTGCCCCCGGCGGGCTCCACCGCTCCGCTGGCCTTGCCCTCGCCCGCGGCCGCCCCGGCAGCCTCCTCCTTGGCGCCCTCGTGGGTTTTCATGTGTTTGGCCAGGTGGTCGCTGCGCATGAAGACGCGGCTGCAGACGGCACAGGGGAACTTCTTGGTGCCCGTGTGGGTCTGGAGGTGGCGCTGCAGCTCGTCGGAGCGCGTGAAGCGCTTGCCGCAGAAGAGCCAGTTGCACACGAAGGGACGGTCGCCGCTGTGCCAGCGCAGGTGCGCCTTCAGGTGCGATGTCTTGGCGTAGGCTTTCCCGCAGCCCGGGATGTGGCAATTGTGCAAATGCTTCTTCTTGCCCCCGTCGGGCCCGCACGGAGCCCCCAGTCGCTCCGCCTCCAGGCAATTGGGGCAGCGGCACACGGTCTGGCCTGAGCTGCGGGGCACTGACCGCCGGGAGCCTTTGGGCCGGGCTGCTCCGTCCAGACTGGAATCCAGCCCCTGGGACTCCGGGGCGGCCGCTTCCAAGGCCTTGGCCCCGTCGGGAGGCCCCAGGAGGTGCTGCCCTCCGGCGGCTGGGAGGAGGTGGTGCGGGTGCGGGTGGGGAGGCGGTGCGCAAAGCTGGTGGTCTCCGACGTAGCCCCCCAAGCCAGCCTGAAGCGCCCCGGGGTGGCCAGGCGAGGTGAGCGTGCCCTGAGTGTGGGGGAGGTCCATCCAGCTGGTGCCCGGATGAAGGTCCCACCAGGAGCCATCCTCAGTGCCTGGGTGAGTTGGCCGGAACCACGATTCGTAATGGTGGGACATGTCCGGCTGCAGGAGCTTGGAAAAGGGTCCCGGGGCCAAGGGACTGTCGCTTTCCAGGTCCTCGCAGGTTACCCGAGAGGAGGCCCCCGGCAGCTCATAGCCCTGTGAGAAGTCCACCTCAGGGCCCAGCGGGAGGCTCTGCAGCCCTCCAGGCTGCAGTGGGGAGGGGTAGTCCCCGGCCTCCGGGCTCGTGTGGCCCTGGTATGTTTGGAGAGGCTGCAGGTCGAGGCGCGGCGGGGAGGCGTGAGGCGCGTCCGTGTGCTGGCTGCCCAGAGAGCCGCAGACAGCGGTTAGCATTGCCGGGATCCGGGGTGGGGTGGGGAACAGGGATGGTCAGGGGCACCTCAGGTAGGACCTAAAGGAGGCAAAGAGGAGGTGAAGTGAGCAAAGTAACCAAGTCACTTTCAGTCCGAACCCAGACGGCCTCCCCGCAAAGTGCTCCTCTCCCGACTGGGACTGGCCGCTGCAAAAGAGGAGCACACCTCCCAGTGAGGACTAACGACCAGTTAACAGAATTTGGGAGTGCTAGGAAGGGTTGAGGGTGTGAGGTTCTCAGCCAAGGCGGGGGAGTCTACCTTCTCCTAGCTGATCCCTCCTATGGGGCCCAGCTCATCCTGACAGTTGGGCTGGTCCCAGGCTGGTAGGTCAGATACACCTACAGTTCCATGCTAAAACCATCCCCACCCTATCTGCCCGGACCAGCGCAAAGGGCAGTGTGGCGTTTACCTTCTGCAGCCCTGCTTCCAGCCCAAATGGAGGCTCTACACCCATCTTGGCTTCCCGAGTTTAACTCAGGACACAGATGAGGAGAGGGAGGTGGTCTGTTTCTGAAACTCAAAGCTTGAGGTGACCTGATTTTCCAAAGCTCAAAGCAGGTTCTGAGGTATTGGGGAAAGAGACCTCGTTCCGTCCCTGAGGCATGTTCAATGAGGAAGAGCATTTCACTGTTCTCTACCATTGCCCTCCGCTCTCTGTCCAGATGGTTCCACCAAACCCACTTCCATTCCTGGCCCCCACCCCTCTCCCTCAGGCAGGAATTCACCTCCCTGGGGTGCAGGTTCAGTGTTGATTCCCAGGGGACTTCTCCCCACCAGAGAAAGTTAAGCTTCCTCTCCTGTCCTGACCCACACAGCCACACAGCTGGCTGTCTGGCTGTTACCCGTGCCCTCCTCCAATCTGGGGGAGACCCAGATGTGAAGCTGGGAGGGGTCAGCTTCCCCAGAGAAGGGGGTCAACGAGAGAAGAGCTTACTAGCAAGCTCTGAAAGGTAAAATTGTCACCCCCTTACGGGATGCAGAGTCGAAGTGGGGACAGCGGAGGGCAACAAGGAAACCCAGAATCACAGACACTGAGAAGAATTACCCCCAGAGACGATATAGGGGGGTGCATTCTAGGCTTCGATCGTTCTTAGGTGTTCTGCAGACAGTTCTAATATACAGACAAACTGAGAATCACTGCTTCAGGCCAACCCTCTTATAAAAAAAAAAAAAAGAGGACACTGAGGCAGCATTTGGAGAAATGACTTGAACAGACATTCATTTATTTGTTCAATCAACAAATGCATACTTTATGTACCTCTGTGAACCAGGTCTCCGGACTCCTGGTCTGTTACCCTTTCCCTACACCGTTGGGAACCAAAAGATACCCACCCCTCTCTTTCTTAACCACATATCTGTGACTTGAAAGTCCTTTTTCTCTCACCACCTCTCTAAAGCCTGGGAGCCCTGGTGCCTCAGGTGTCGGGCTTGTGTGCCTGGCCTTCTCTGATGGTGGGGGAGGAGATGCAGTGGTTTAGGGCAGGGACTTCTTCCCACAGCAGGGTTCAGCTGACCCTACCACCTTTGGCCTCTGGGACCAAAGAGATGTCCCTGGTAGATTTGGAGAGGGAGGGAGAGGGGGACTGGGGCGCCTACTCAGGCTCCCGCTGCCTTACCACAAAAAAGGAACAAGGGTGAAGCAGCAGCGATGGAGCCTCAGGCCCAGGCGGGGCAGCCCAGAAGGGGCTGGGCGGGAGCAAAGAGGCCTGGGACCCTAATAGCTTTTGGCGTCTGGGAACTGCCCCAGGGACCGGGGGGCGGGGAAGCTAACGACCCAGGTTCCAGAGTGGCCTCTCCCGACACAGGGCCAGGGAGTCCAGTCCTGGGATGCCACGGCCTGCCTGCAAAGTTTCGGGAAGGGAGACAGCAGGGCGCGCACTCCCGGCTTCCCGCTCCCCAACGCAGGAAGCCGGGTAGAGACACCCTTCTTCCCCCTTCCGCCGCCTCCCTCTCCCGATCACCGGCGCTCAGGTGGTCAGGACTTCCGTACTCCCAGTCCTCAAGGTTCCAGTCCTCCGGTTGTCCCAGTCGCTCCAGTTTCCCCGGTCTCCAGCCTCCTCGGTCCCTCGTCTCGCCCTTCCGCCCAGGTTTCACTCGGCCGGGGCTCCAAGCCCCTCGGATTCTTTAGGACCACCTCCCCCAAGGCTACGGGAGGCTGTGGCGAGTGCGCGGCGCGTCTTTCCGAGAGGAGCCCGGGATCGCGCACCCCTGGCCGCCCAGACCCTGGTTCCTACCTGGAGGCTGCGCTCGGGCTCCGGGCACGGCTGGCTGGCGCGCTACCCACGGGCGCTCATGGGCCCCGCGCGCCGGCGGGCTCTCCGGGGGCGAGGGGCAGGAGCCGAGGACCAGCGGGGGCCGCGACCGGACCCGGCGGCGGGCGGCGGGCAGCGGGAGGCGGAGGAGGGGCGGAGGGCCAGCGGGAGGGCGGAGGGCGGGCGGGAGCCAGGGAGCGAGCGAGCGAGCGAGCGAGCAAGGCCAGCTCCGCCCGTGACTCACCCGCGCTCTCTGCCTTCATCCTCTGCCCTGCGCTCCTTTTTCCCCGAGTCCGCGGCCCCGCCCACCTCACCTGCCGCCGCCTTTAACCCTTGCGGGCTCGGCCGGACGGGAGGCCCGGCGAGGCCCGGCCGGCGGGGAGGGGGCGGGCTCGCTAACTAGGTCGCCTCCCGCCCCTCCCTCGCTCCTCCCTCGCCCCTCCAGTCCTCAGGAGGGGGTCCTGGGCGGAGCGTTCCCCAGGTTCCGAGACACGCCCCTCGGGTGGAAAACTGCCCCGGAGCCGGCTCCGGGTGGCGGGGGAAGCAGGACTCGGACCCTGGGGGCCTGGAGGAGGGGCCGGGTTCTCCGCGTGAAAAGGAGACTCCTTTGGGGCGCCGCTTGCTTCCAGGGCGCTCGATCCACCCGCCCGGCCCGGCAGCGCGGTCCGGGTACTGAGAGGAAAAGGAAACAGGACTGAGCGCCAAGGCTGTGTCCGGTCTACCTCGGGCCTAGGCCGTGAGAACTCTGGGCTGTGGCCCTCCTCCACCATTCTCTCCGCCGCTCCTCTCCACCACCACCACCCTCCCCGGGCATTTTCGCCCTGCCTTTCTGGCTTCCCCCCCCCTCTCCGGCCACTCGCCTTTTTGGGGTGGACTCCTCTTCTCCTCTGCCCTACTCCCCTGCTCCCCAACTTGCCCGGGTCTGCCTTCCCCTATTCGTCTCCCAGACTCCCTCAGTCCCCACTCCCCATCTCCCCTTGGGCAGCAACCCCAGCACCTCCTAAGACCACCTCTCAAGTACGCGACCCCCTCCGTCCGGGAGCTGCTCAGCCTACATACGCCTTGCTACCCTTGCCCCCCGCGCACCCAGCCCTGAAAGCTGGGGCAGGCTCCTGAATGGCCCTGGGAAGGGACACTTCTGGAAAGAATTGAGCGACCCCTTGCCACGATTCTCACCTGACTGTCTAAACCCAAGTTTGGAGAAGGGTCTGGGATTCCTTTGAGGAAAAAAATGCACATACACAGGGCAACATTCTGGCAAAATTTCAGGGCGTTCACGGCGCCCACCGAAAAACTCTCAAGGTCCCAGTTGATCGAGATACGGAACGCCCGGTGGTTAGAGGAGTTCCTCCCTCTTCCTCGCCGGGCTGGCCTGTGCGCCCGCCCGGATAGTCCGATGCTCCCTTCCCGATTGGTGATTGGTGCCTCCTCTACCCGCCGCCTTGACCTCCCGAAGCGACTCCTTTCTTGCACCGGAATTCTGATCAATTTCCATATATATATATATATATATATATATATATATATATATTTTTCCCCCTTCGTTGCGCCGTTTGGCTTTCCCTACGCGTTTTGCCATCGGCCTTTTAAATTTCGTTTTTTGTCTTTACAGTCTTATTAGGCACAGCAGCACCAAAGTTTAGGCTGATTGAATCTCACCTCTGCAGCCGCGATTCCGCCACTATTGCTTTACTGGACTCGAATTTCCGTTTGGGACACGCTCGAAGTGCCACTATAAAACGGCTAAACTGAATCCACAAGCCACTTGAAAATCAGTCTTTGTGTGCTCCCCGCCCCCTCCCCAAACACACACGTTCTTAGATTCAGAGTCAAGGTCTGATTCGTTCTGTCCATCTCCCTCTTTTCTAAGACTCAATTCCCTCATCTGGGCAACCTGAGTTCAAGTTGGGAGACTTTCCTGGGGCTTAAAGGAATCGATGCATCTAAAACACTTAGACCCTGGGTCCCCTGGTAAGGTCGCAGAAAAGGGAAGATGTGGTTGTAATTATTAAATAAGTAGGTTCCCAGCAAATGTTCGTTGGGTTAAGGTATATTCACAAGATCTTTGGACTGGGAGTGGGTGGACCCAAATTGTAGCCCCAGCCCTGTACTTGCTGAGCTGAGCTCGTGGGTTAAGTCACTCTGAGCCTCAGTTTCCTCCTCTGTTAAATGCAGGCAGAGCAGCTGCCCTGCAGAGTAAAAGACAAGCTCCTGGGGAGCCTCGGGGTGTTTCGGGATGTCAGGGATCATACTTTCCAGTCAGTCGAATTTCCTTCTTCCGGACACTCAGACCCCTGTGATGTAGAACTCTTTAGAACTGCTCTGGGTCTTTTTGGCCACTGCAACATCAACAATTCTCTATCAACACGGTTTTATCTCTTTTCACTCAGCCTGCAAATCCCTGCAATTTGGGTCTGCATCCCAGTTCACAGTCACGTCCAGAAGGGAACCTGTGATTCAGGCTCCTATGTTAAGTCTGATTTTAGCCATAGGCATTCTCTGCCTCCACCTCCCTGCAGCCCGCTGGCCTTCTGGCTATTCCTGAAGCTACTGCTCTTAAGGTCCTAACACTCTGCTGAGGGATCTGAGTCCACCCTCCCATTTATTTATAGGCACCAGATTATCTTATCTTCCTGGCTCCTTCCATCATTCCCTGGAAAGCAACAGAGAAAGGGATCCAGCCCCTGGATAGCATACTTCCCACCCCACTTTCACCCCAGGCCCCCTTTAATCTCACCCCACCCTGACTGGCGGCCGCCTAGGGTCCCAGTCCAGTCCTCTCAGAAAAATTCAGCCATCCTGCTTTCTTGCCCTGCGTAGCTGTCTGCCTCTGACTCGGGGTGCTGTCTTTCTTCCCGGTCCCCCTCTACTTGCATTCTTCTGGTTCCAGTCCTTTCCATTTCCCACTGGCCAGACGTTTTCCTACTAAACGGTGCCCATGGTCTGATGTCGATATGACTGCTAACAGAACCACTGCCCGGTACTCTTACGTCTTCTCAACATTGAACAATGCTGCTTACCACGTCGGCTCCCACACAGGCTGAGATTTGCCCAGGAATCGGGCCATTTCTAGCCTTCTTCGTCATTCCCCCAAAGACGTAAATAGACAGATGTTGCCACAAATGTCCAGTCCTGCTACCCCTCTTCTTACACCTCATTTACGGTCAGCAGTCAGCAATCATTTTGTACCGGGAGGAGCCTCACTAGTCCCCGTGGCCACCATAGCTGCCGTGTCTTTATTGAGCATGTACTATGCTCCAGGTGCTTCCCACAAATATCTCTAATTCTCATGGGCATGCAGCAAAGTCACTATTATTATTACTCCCATCGTGCAAACGAGGAGCCGAGGATCAAAGGTGTGAAATGACCTGCCCAAGATTACAGAGCTGTTAAATGAGACAGAGAAGGAAACTGAGTCCAGATCTGTCAGGCTCCAAAGCCATTGTTCTGCCTGCTACTCCGTCTGGCCTCGCTAGGGCAGAAGTGATGGCCCAGAGAGTCCGGCTCCCCTAGATGCAGAAGGTGAAGGGGGTGGCATTCTTAAACTGATCTCCCTATCAAAGCCATCCATGATCCCGACTGTAATAGGACAAACGGGTCCCATCTTGGACTGCGGGGACAAGTCACAGGTATATCCGGGGTCCTTTCTAAATCTCAGTCGTCCTCCTGTGGAGACTGACCTACGAAAGTATTAAAGCTGGTCTGCCCGTAACAATTGTCCAATGCAAGTCCTTGTTTTACTGGTAGGGAAACTGGACCCCAGTTTCAAAGTCACACAGAAATTCAGAAGCAGAGCAGGGACCAACCCCCCCCCCCCCCCACCATCTCCTAATTCCCGATTGTTCTCTCTTCTCCACTTTCCACTCCCGCCTTCAGGCTGCACTCGGAGACCTGCTAACTAATGATCCTGGACACCAACACGTTCCTCCTCTCCTTCCCTCTTCCCACCCTGCTCTCCCATATTCCTGGGAAACTGGGCAGAGTCCAGAGCTGGGACCAAATGGTTCTCTTTCATTCATCCATATTCATTCAGCACTTATTGAGGGCTTACCTAGGGCCAGGCACTATACGGGGCACTGAATCTATTACAAATCCAACTCTCACTGGCATCCACATCTGTTTTTAGTCTAGAAGATGAACCCAGCTGAGGATAGTATATCTGTATGCTGGGGGGGGGGGAGTGTACCCATCGTGCCTGTGTGTACCTTTGGGGCTTGAATGTGGGGTGTCTGTCCTGTCTCCATCATAAAGGGAGGTCCCCACAGGACATGTACAGAGGTTTCTCCCTTACTACCTCTGCGGGTCTTCTATCGCGCATGAACTTCCATGTGGTGAGCGTGTGCCTTATATGTCTATTAATATTCGCCCGTCTTTTCTCTCAGAATGAAGCCCTTGGTTATCTATTAACTGGTGAATCCCCGCCCCACTTCGCCCCCAGATCTCAGCTCAGCCAAGTCCACAGACCTCCAAAGAATCCTCTTTGATTCTCCATATAGAGTCCCCCAGATAAGAGTCCCTCTTATCTCCTCCTTCCTGATTCAGAGAGAATCAAGCCTTCCAAACCCTTCTCCGCGATCCTTTTGGAGTGGAGACTTGATCCTCTTGTCCCCTGAACCGGACTGGGGAACAGCCCAGCCCCTCTTACCAGTCCATGGAGCCCAGAGCTGGCAGCGGCAGTGAGGGGCAAGCAGGGGGGTGATGGGAGAACCAGGCTTTTATAAAGGAGGCGACAGCCAGAGCCAGAGGGGGAGGTGAGAGTCTCTGGCAGGGCTGTTGCCAAGTCCTCCTCGGCCCTCTCGGAAGCTTTTAGGATAATCCAGGAAACAGTGGCCCCCCGGCTCTCCTGGGGGGAGTGGTAGGGGGTGAGATCTGAGTCTCCGAGGTCTGCCAGGAAAGGAGGATTTCAGCTGGAAGAGGCAGCTGGGGGTGGGGGACGGGGGAACAGGACTTCCCTCCCCCAGAAGTTGGACGGGCAGTGGGAGAGGGACAAAGTGGTTCTCACAGGATCAGCGGAGAGATCTGGAATGGCTGGAACTCTCCACATTACATCTCCCTCCTTCTGAGGTTTTCTCCATAGATTTGGTGGGAAAGAAGGAAGTGCCACTTTTAAGACTTGAGACGCAACTGCCCCCCCTCCCGCCCCCGCTTCAAGTCAGTCCCTCCCTGCAGAGCTCCCCATCAGGGATGGCTCTTCTAGCAGGTCTCCCCTGCCTCTGCTGGAGCCTCATCCCCCCTCCTCCTTTCCTTCACCCCCTTTTCAGATACTCCCCAACTTGGAACGCTCAGGACCTGATGTAAGCCACCTTTTGAATCTGGGATCTCTCATTGTGAAGTGGGGTGGGAAGACCATCTCCCCGACTTAGGATAGGGTGGGGCAGCTTGGGATGGGCAAGAGGTCACCGAAGACTAGAGGCAGAGCCTAGCCAAGAACTTTTATAGACGGTTCAGGAATCCTGGGACTCCAGGAGAGTGAAGAGGCTGGGAAGGTGGCCTGGAAAGGGAGACGGGGCCTGGAGGTGAATTTAGGTGGTGGCCCCACATCCCCAACGATTTACAGGAATTTAATTTTAGGGTGGTGGTAAGGTTAGGCGTGTTGGCTAACAGGCGCATGTCCTGGAGCAGAGGGGGACAAAGGACCAGGAAGGAGAAAGGAGATCAAGCAGAATAAGACCGGTTTCCCCGAGTTCTCTGAAGCTAGGAATTCTGACCTACATTGGAGAGTGGCCTGGAGACTTTTCATGAGATCGCATCCCATGCTCAGCCATAGCCCAGCGCCCTTGGGCCTGAGCACAGGTGCTGCTGTGCACCCCTCTGCACATGCGCAGAACCCGGTGACCCAAGGTTGCATGCCACCTCCCCCGTTGAGTCTAGCACAGGGTGAGTCAAGGAGCCTTCATCCTGAACTCTCATCCTGCCCCTCCCCCCCACCCCCACCCCCAGAAATCTCTAGACTGGGGATTCCCAGTCCCTTCATTAGCTTTTCAGTAATTATCCTGTAAAGGCCCTGACAGGTCCTTCCTCTCCCCATTTTAGAGATGAGGACACTGAGGCCTTTAAGAGCGCCGAAAAGCTCAGCAGAAACCCACCCATCAGGCAGGAGAGAATAGAGTGATGGGGGACTTGGGAGGCAGAACTGCACCCCTTCCTTCAATCCTACGCTAAGTTGGGAAGACAGGGCCAGCACAACTCCCTGGGAGAATCCAGGCGTCAGGACTGTGGCAGGCTCCAGGGAGGGGCTTCCCTGTCCCTCCCCACCTTCCAGCCCAGAAAATCAGAGTGAGGGGGGGAAACAAGCTGGAGAGACCACACAGGTGGAGTAAATAATGTTAATACAGGAGCATTATCACTAGGGCATTTCCTCATGGATAAATGTCTCAAATACCAAAGGATGCCTCCAAATTATAGTTAATTACAGAGTTGATTTGCATAAATTATAAGGTGAGCATACAAATTCTTTCAATCGGTTCCATATGCTTAGGTAGCAGGTCCAGTCCAAAAGATGGGAGAATCTTGGGGTGGGGGCAGTTGGGGGGGGGGGGGGCGAGAAAAAGACTCAGCCCTTGGCCTGGAGCTGCTGGCCCACACCCCTTCTCCCAGCCTTTGGATCAGAAAGGGTGTGTGGGGACCCTGACCGTGTTTGCCGAGAGAGGGACTATTAACACGACCCAGACCCTATTTGGCAGGGGACCCCCTCTCTCCTTCTGTTCACACCTCCAAACTAAGAACAACGCGCTTTCCCACCACCAGTGGGGGGTGGGAGGGAGAGATGAGGTAGGCCAGCGGTGGGCACAAGAGGGCCTAGAGCTTGTGCTGGGGGGTGGAACTCGGGAGTCGCCTGTGGCCTTCAGAGGGGAGGAGAGGGCATAGCACGTCCAGGCCCCTCTTGCGCTATCATCTCCCCCTGGAGCCACCCCCTCCCCCAAGTGCAGTAGTTCCCAGAGCCAACCCTGGATCCCAAGTTTGATGTTGCCGCTGCCTGCACCTTCCAGGTGGCTCCTCAGAGGCTCAGACTCCCAGACTTTTGTCTCCAGCTCCCGGGCCCATTTCCTCTGCCCTCGCCTACCAGCCCCCACCGCCTCCCTCACCCACTTCTAGCTACTAAGACTCCACTTCCTCCTCCAGCTCTCTGATTTGTCCCTCCCTCACTCTGGGCCCCCACCCTCACCGGGAGGCTTGCCTCCTTCTCGTCCTTCTCCATTTTTCCCTCCTTGTCCAGCCTCCTTCCCCCAGATATCCACCCCCTCCGTGGTCAACGTTGCTTTTCTCATCCACCAACAGCTTTCTGCTGCCCCAGCTGCTCAGCCTCCTGTCCTCAAACTTTCCTACCCTGTGCCACCCCACAATCCCTTGCTGCATGTAGTTTTCTCATTCCCCCCATATACCTGCTCCAAAGACGGAAGCTACTGGATTAGTTTGAGTAGAAAGGAGGAGGCTGAGCTGAGGTCCCCCAGGTGCCATGGATGAGAGTTTGTTAACCTCCGTCTTCTCATTCTAAAGTCAGCAAGAGAGAGGGGGCAATGGAGAAAGAGCCTAACATGGCTCCTGGTACTCAGTAAGTGCTTAATAAATACCTGTTGAATGAATGCATGCATGCATGAATGAATGAATGAATGAATGAATTGGAAGGTGGGCACTGGTCTGTGAAAATTCTAGGGAAGTACCAACGTGGTGATAGGAATGACTTCTCTGCTTCTCGGCTGGGTTATTTTTCAGGCCTCCTGAAAAATGGGCTTTCTTGCCACTTCTTGCCCAATAGCCTAGCTCGTCCTTTAAACCAATAACCGATTAACCATGCTGAGATGCCACTGTAGCTTGGCACTCTCCATCTCCAACACCTCTAGTGGCTCCCCAGTGCTACCTGTGACATTTGAGACCCTCCTATATGGCCTCCGTCACCTTTGCGATCTCCATTTCCATTGGTCCTCGTACAGACCCTCCAGCCCGTCCCAGCACGTCCAGCCACCCAACGCATCAGCCTTCCTCCTTTTGCTCCAACTATTTTCACCCCGGCTCCCCCATCTCTGCCTCAGGAAGGCATATCAGCCTTCAAGCTGCTGGCTCACAGCCTGCTTTCTCTATGAAGTCTTCTCTTCTTAGCACATCCCTCGCTTGCTCCTCTGAACTTGCCTCGTTCAGTGGCAACTAATTGCCACGTGCCCTGTTTCCATGGAGTTGTTTTTCTTATCTTTCCTACTGGTCAGTAGGCTCCTGGAGGGCAGAGACAGCCTTTTTTCATGCCACCCAGCCCTCAGCCTAGCTCCTTTCTTTAAGAAGGGGGTGGCTAAGCATTGGGCTGAGTGGATTAGAAAAATGTGTCCCTGGCACCAAAGCTTCCAGAAGCATCTCAGTTGGGGAGATTAGCAGTGAGGGCGGGAGCCCAGGTCAGGTGAGAAGATACAACAGGGGCCTTGAAACCCAAAGATCCATGAAGAAAGTGAGCCCAGCTTCCCTGCCATTCATCCACTACACACACACACACACACACACACACACACACACTGCCACGCCACCCTCCCCCACCCTGGACCCTGGTTGGGGATGGAGGTAGAAGGACCCAGCAGGATGTCTAGGACATGCAGACCTTGGGTGAGAGCCCAAGGGCTCTGCCTTGTCAGTCTGCTTGGAACAATGAATTGGAGGTTTGCGGGAAAGGGACCCAGGGCAGTGAGTGGAAGCTGGAAGAAAGAACTGGCCGGACAGCCACCATGGAGAAAAGCAGAGTTAGAAAAAGCGGAATCTCCTTTGTCCCTCTGTGGACAGTTAAAATCCTCACCAGGGTGGCAGGATCCTGATTACGTCATGCCTCAGCTCAAAAACATTCAATAGCTTCCCATTACCTTCAAGAGAAAGTCCATACCCTTCAGCCTGGAAGGTAAGCCCCATTCCCCGTCTGATCTCAGCCCACCTTTCCAGCCTCACCCCTCTCTCTCTCCAGGTCCCAGCCACCGAGGGGGGGGGGGGCTTCTACTCCATCCTTATTGTCCACACATTTTTATGACACATCCTGTTCCATGTCTAAAATGCTGTTCCTCATTTCTCTGCCTGTGAGCTCCTGCTGATCCTTTGAAGGCCCACTCATATGCACCCCCTCCTCTATGAAGCCTTCTCTAGTTCTCCAAGTTCCCCTTTTCTGTGTTCCGAGAGTCCTAAAACACAGAGCACTTAGCACTGATAGGTGATATAATTGTGTGTGTGTGTGTGTGTGTGTGTGTGTGTGTGTCAGATTGAGACCCTTTGTGTGTGTGTGTGTGTGTGTGTGTGTGTGTGTGTGTCAGATTGAGACCCTTGGGAGACTGGAATTTTCTCTGGTCATTCTCTGGTCATCTTCGTACTCCGACCCCCCCCCCCCGCCCCAACATCTCATACAGTGACTTAGTACTGATTGTGCAGTAAATATATGTTGCACTGGATTTATTTGCATCCTTCGCCGAGGACAAGGGACTGCCAGGCCAGAGGTTGGTGGGTTCTCTGTAAATCCCTTTGTCACAGCCACCCATAGCTTGCCTTGTGTACATCAAGATGTTGCACCAAAAGCATGCCTTGACCCTTCCCCTTTACCCGCCACTGTGCCCAGTGCCCTTTCAGGAAGCGAAGATCGAGCCAGCAGACAAGGCTCACTGAAAGTGCCCACATCCCGTGTCCGGGCCATTCGGGCACTGCCACCAACCTGCAGCCAGGGTCAGCCAGAGAGCCTCCAGCTGGATCCCATGAGAGGGGAATTAGAGGGGATGGCTTGATATCAGGACCTGGCAGGCAAAATCAGGCGGGGAGGGGGGAGGGCGGGCAGTGCCCTGGAAAGGGGGCCGGTCTCATTGTTGTGGTCTGTCTGGGAGATTCCTCCCCTTTTTAATTTGCTTCCTGATTGAGGGGTTGGCTCTGCCTGCCCAGCTCCCCCGTCATTATCTGCTGCCGGTGGCTCAGGTGCTGGCGAGCCTGGCGTGGCCCCTAGGTTATTACCTGGAGCTCTGGGGGTGGCAGAGGCCTGCCCCTCTGGCCGGGGTGGAGGCCTGTCTGGAATTTGCCCTGATCCTACCACCCACAGGACAGCCATCCCGATGCCTAGCATAGTGGACACACTCACAGGGCAAGGGGCTGCTTTTATGGAAGACAGCTGGTTCCAGGGAGACTTCAAAATCTAGAAGAAGGTTCATCTGTAAGGCGCCTACGGTGGTGATTTGGGAACCTGAGGCAGTTAACCCCAAATCGGAGCTCTTCCCAAAGGCTAAGGAAAGGTACTAAAGTTAGACGTCAAGAAGAACTTCCCAGCCATGTTGGGAATGAGAAAGAGAGGGCGGCGAAACTTGGTGGTTTCCACCCTGAAATCTCCCTCCTCTGCAGCGTCCAGAAAGCCAGGAGTCACAGAGGAGCAGGGGTGTCATTGACCCAAGAATCCATGGTGACCAGGACCCAGAATCTAGGAACTCCCTGTCTGTGGGCGCTCCTCACTGAGTGCCCTGGAACGTTAGACCTCAGACCTCTGGCCAGTGCCCTTGGGCACAGCCTGGAAACCTAGAGGGGAGAAACCTTGCCTCTCCCTCTCTCAGAGTCCCCAAAGCTCCTGCCCTTTGCCCTGGCTCTGATTGGGCCTGTGGGCTTCAAGGACAGGAGATAATATCAAGATAAACAGGAAGTGCCGAATTAGAGACAGGAACTTTGTTGTTTTAGAGGGCGCCCAGCGCCAAGCAGTGGTGCCAGCTTGGTAGCCCTGGAGCCTGGCGTCTGCCTGCTCTCCATGCAGCCAGCTGCCCCTTCACACCCTCACTGAGGACCAGGGTGAGAAGGCTCCCTGGAAAGGAAGGGAGCAGGGAGGCAGGGCATGGCAGGGAAGGGGTTAAACAAGCGATTCTTTTTTTCCTTCACCAGCTGAACTTTTGTAGTGTCACCTCTGATTCACACTGGGCACTTAGTCACTCATTCAGCAAATATTTTTAAATGCCTGCTCTATTCCAGGCACGTGCTCTCGACACAGCCCCCCTTCCCTCTGTAGCTAACACCCTACTCACTTAAATGTAAGCTCCGTGAGGACAGGAGTTTCTGTTCTCTCCATTCCCAGTGCCTGGAATGGTGCCTGGCCCTCTACAAGGGCTTTATAAGTTTGTTGAATGGATGAATGGAAGGAAGGATAAATAGGTGGGAGGAAAGAAAGAAGGAAGGAAGAAGGGAAGGAAGGAAGGAAGGAAGGAAGGAAGGAAGGAAGGAAGGAAGGAAGGAAG
>NW_024412420.1:12665556-12684258 GCF_014898765.1 Herpailurus yagouaroundi | reverse complement strand
AAGGAAGGAAGGAAGGAAGGAAGGAAGGAAGGAAGGAAGGAAGGAAGCCACCCTGAGAATGGGCATAGCAGGGTCCCGTGAATTTTCAGTCCCTTGGACTTCTTTTTTTTTTTTAATGTTTACCTATTTTTGAGACAGAGAGAGAAAGAGAGAGAGAGGGAGAGATTGAGCGCAAGCATGAGCAGGGGAGGGGCAGAGAGAGGGAGACAGAGGATCTGAAGCAGGCTCAGTGCTGACAGCAGGGAGGCTGACGCAGGGCTCCAACTCACAAGCCATGAGACCGTGACCTGAGCCAAAGTTGGACCCTTAAGTGACTGAGCCACCCAGGTGCCCCCAGTCCCCTGGACTTCTTAAGGACAACATTGATGATCCACAGATACTCTCCTCCCCATCCTGGCTGCCCCCAAATGAATCTTTGAGTCTCGACACAGTAGGTGGCCATGGTCCCTTCTCTTGCTCAGATGCCTGAGTTCTGCTTCTAGGCAGAGGAAGAAGGGCTGATGGGGAAACAGAGGCAGTGCATGCAGGAAAGGCCACCCGGCCCCTCCCTGGGGATCAAGGTGCTAGTGTTCGCCCAAGGCCCCACAGCTGACTACTCTCCTGGGTCCTGGGGAGCTGGCCTCTGCCCCAGCCCTCCTCCACCCTCCATGATGGTGCCAGGTAAGGCTTCGGGCATGGCAGGGGCTGAACCGAGAGCCACCCCACCTTGTTCCTGTGGCTCCATTACCACCCCCCCCATCCACACCCAAGAGGTGAGATCCTAGGGCAGCTGGCATCTGACAGCCTGGCATCGACTCCTGCCAACAGCTTGGAAGCTGCAGTAATTAGAAGGGAAGAGGGAGGGGGGGGAGAGGAGAGCGAAGGCAAACTCCAGAGAGAGAGAGAGAAACCTTCTCCTGCCTGCCCCAGGGCAAACTACTTCAAACGAATTCGTTTCGCTCTTGTGAAACTGAAGACAATTTCCTTTTCTGTCATAAAACAAATTATTGCTCATCAGGAGTGCTGGGCTAGTCTCTCTCCCCAGGGTTTGCTCCTGCTCCCATGCAGGGCCCCCAGGTGGGCAGGAAGATGGGGAGTGTCTGGGGAGGGCCCCCCGCCCCCCCCCCCCCCCCCCCGCACCAGCACAGGAGGGGATTCACCGGGAGGCCCCCTGAGGAGGGGTGGGGAAGAAGGTAAGATTAATGTTCCCATCAGGAGTGAAACAGGCTGTATCCCCTTCGTCAGCCTCCCCCACTGACCAGGGGAAGGGCCCAGGACCATCCACTGGCCCTAACCACCAGCACTGAAAGGGACCCGAGAGATCATCCCATCCATCACCCTGCCTCAGAGCCAGCCTGGGGGAACCTCCACCTCGTCCCTCAGTCCCTCAGGCACCTGTTCTCGTGGAGTGGAGGGGCGGGGACAGGAAAGGGAGGCCCAGAGAAGCTGAGGAACTTGCCAGAGATCACTCAGCAAATTAATTAATGGCAGATCCAGGATTAGAATCCAGTGGGTTCTCTTCTAGGCCATGACTGGAGGATGCCTGGGGACTTTTGTTAGCACTTTTTATGACTCTGGATTTGCTCCAGTCAGCCCAGGGCATCCAAATACTCCTATTAGGCGGTAGGGCTCAAGAAAGAGGGGACCGACCGATGGAACAGGTGCCCTCCATCCTCAACAACTGGCTCCCAAAGCAAGCCTGTGCCTCGGTAAACTCCTCCTGGGAACCTCTGGTCCTAGACCCTCCAGAGAAGCCATCAGACTTTCTCTCTTCCTGCCTGGCCCCTTTCTCTTCACTGGCCTGCAACCTGGGCCAGAGGTCAGGGAAGACACACTTCTTTCTCCTTCAACTCTTGCCAGTTCTTTCTCATCACCTCCCCTGATAATCACCCTCAACTTCTCCCTCTTTTCTTCAATCCCTGCTGTCATGGACTTTTCTGGGGTGTTTCCAGCCAGTGACGGGGTGGGGGGAGATCTAAGCCCCATCCTCTGAGAACTCCTGGCTTACCTAAGCAAGACCCAACACATGCCAGGAAAGACACTGGAAGGCTCTGGCTGAAAGAATGGGGGGGCATCGGGACTGGGGAGATGGGCCAAGGCAGGAGGGAGGAAGCGAGGCCAGGTGAGGGCTTCCTGGAGAAGGACAGAAGGAAGATGTGGGAAGGTGTTTGGAGTAGGAGATCTGAGCCGCCGCAGGACTCTTGGAGATGAAGAGGAAGACGGGCCCTGGTTGGGGAGGCATCACGGTGCCCGGGAAGGGACTGGGGCCCAGGACACAGGGTCAGGCAGGCAGCTGGGAGGGTCCAACAGCAGCAGTCATTTCCAGTGATGTGGAAACCCAGCTTTAAGCCAGGGTGGATGGAGAAATGTTTGGGACTGGCTCCCAGACCGGAGCAGCCAGACATCTGTGGGGAGCAAAGCTCTGGGGATGGCGTCCGTCTGAGGGCGGAAGGGAGACTGGAGAAGTCACCCAGCCCACCTCTCTGCCTCCAGGCACACCGTTCCATTCCCTCCCTCCCAACCCGCTGGCCAGCACTCTTTTGGCTCCCAGGAAAGTGGAGCCTACCACCTGTCCAAGTTCCCCACTTGATAACACCCCTAAAAGTTCTTCCTTGTATCCGACCACAATTCCCCTGGTGGCCAGCGGAGGGCTGGGCAAGGAGAGGGGCAGGAGGGAGATGGCAGGCAACTGACCCCCCCCCCCCCAGTGGTTTCCCCTTGGCGGAGAGAGAGACAGGGAGGAGGAGGTGAGTAGAGGGCAGGGCTGGGAGAGGATCATGTCGGGGCGAAGACTCTGGCTCATCGGACACGCCACGCTGGGAATCCGAGAATCCGTGGTGGGAATGGGCCGGGCTGGCAGGAACAAAGGATGAAAGGGAGGTTATGCGGCCGGCTGGGGACGTACACACCCACTGCTGACGTACTTCAGCGCTGTGACCTCAGCCTGCCGCCGTCAGACCCCATCTTATCGCGCTGCTCCAGTGGGGTCCCCCTGCACCCAGCCCCTTAACAGGGCCTGAGATCACAAGGGAAGTCAGTTAGACTCCCAGAAGGACCTGCCGTGAGGGTGAGCTTGGGGAGTGACCTTTCCTAAGATGGACAGAGTCAGAAGAGGGGATGTGGGAAGGGGCCGGACATGACAAGGCTTAGAAGGAAAGGGGGGAGGGGCGCTCAGTTGGTTGGTTAAGCATCGGACTCTTGATTTCAGCTCAGGTCATGATCTCAAGGTTCCTGGGATTGAGCCCACATTGGGCTCTGCGCTGATAGCGTGGAGCCTGTTTGGGATTCTCTCTGTCTCTCTCTCTCTCAAAATAAATAAACTTAAAAAACATTTTTTTTAAAGAAAGAAAGGGGGGGAAGGGATGGGGGAAAACTGTGATGCCAGGGCCCCCTGGCTTGAGGATCAGAGTAGCCATGGTCAAAGGTTCGTGTCTATGTAAGGATTCTGACAATGGGAGGGCAGGGCCCTGGTTGGCCTGGAATATAGAGGATTTGGGTTAGACACTGAGAAGAACGTCCTTGCTTTTTTGTAGTAGGACCCCTGAGTGCAGAACCCCACCGACAACATGGGAAGTGTACAATCGTGCATCCCGTGCACGGGCAGGTGGCCACCTGCCTATACAGCCAGTCAGGGAGCTCGGACTCTCCCCCCACAGCTCCCCGGACCCACCCAGCTTCCTGTGCCTCCCAAGAAAACCATCACCAGCACGTCACCTGGTCCCTGGGACTAGCGGGGATGTGGAGGACTGTGGTGTTAGGGTGGAGGCTGCCTCCCACTTACCCCACTCTGGGCAAGGGATGGGCTCTCACCCTTTTTCTCTGCCAGCCTTGATGCGAGGGGCCTGGGAGGGCAGAAGCCCCCTGACTGGGAACCTCATCTGCTTCTAAAGAGCTCACCATCGCTGGAAGCCCTAATCAGACCCTCAGGTGCAGCCACACCTGCCCGGGCCCTCCCCTCTACCCCTCACACCTGCAGACACAGATGGATACGGCTCCTCCTGTACAGAGTTTCACAAGTTATCACACAGGCAGATTCTCTGTCCTCACACACACTCACACACACACACACACACACGCACGCCCCTCCCTTACCCACACACCCTCCTGGGTTATCACTCACTGAGAGGCTCATTCAGACCCTGGTGCAACTCCACTCCTCACACACCGGCAGCAACCGCTTGTGCATGCACGTGTGCACACCCACACACCCCCTCTCGTGTTGCTGTGACACACGGCGGTCGCACACACTCTTCAGGCTGCCACAAGACCCTTCCCCGTTCCGGAGGAGCCCTGGGCTCCTGCGCGCCCATCACACGCTCCACTCCCACATGGCCTTCCGCGTAGTGAGCACCTGCTATGTCCCAGGCCCGGGGCTGGAGACAGATACAATATGGTGCCTCAAGGGATTTGTTTTTTTGGCGAAGGGAGACTAGGGCTAATTAAACAGATTGTTGCAAAGCAGTGCAGCCAGTGCTGGAAGAGGAGTAGGGATAGAGGACTGTGGAGACTAACTCAGTCTTGGGGGTCCAGAGAGCCTTCCCACCCATGGTGGACAACTTGCCCATGCTCACACAATCCCCTGCTAAAGGCTAAGTGTTTTATGCGCATCGTCTCATCTGTTTTTCACCACCGCCCCGTGAGGTGCGTGTGCATATCCCCATTTTACGGGAGAGAAAACAGAGGCTTAAATAAGCCAGAAGCAAAGTCATGCAACCCATAAAGCAGCGCAACCCAGATTCCAGCCCAGAGCTGCCTGAATCAGAGCCCATGTGCTCACGGCCACCATTAAACCGCCTTCGTCATAGATTTGAACTTTCACGCTCATGAGGCCCTCACCTGCTCCCTGGTGCCTCCCAGCAGCCATCCTAATGCTACCCAGACCCTCCGACTCCCAACCCTCAGGGACACACACAGGCCCACCTTCCAGCCCCCTGCTCTCAGGCACCCTCCTTCCCAGAAGACAGGGCCACTTGTCACTAGAGGAGCCATAATTGGCAGGTGCTGAGGCCCCCGCCAGAGCTTTAGAACAGGCAGGCGGGAGGGAGGGAAAGGGTTCCTGAGGCAGGGGGCTTGGGAGCTGGGCCGGGGGGGAAGAGGGAGGGGGCTGGCTCCAGTGCCCTCTCCTCTGCTCTGCAGGTGTAATTAGCCCTGGCAGATGAAAGGGCGTCTTTGAAAGCGGGTGAGATCCTTGTCTGTCAGCAGGGCGCTCTGGGTGGCATCGGCAGCTTATCCTGAAACCACACACGGCACCAGAGCCGGGCTGTCTGGGCGCTGCCCGGGAGGCAGAGAGGTAGACCCCAGAGGTGTGGGCCCTTGACTCCCCACTCCCCAGTATCTCAGCCCTGAGCACCCTGCCTCTTTGGGCAGGAGCTTCTCAGAACAGAAAATCCTTCAGAGACTGGCAATGCCAATCCCATAGTCTGATGCCCCATCCCTGGGGCCTGAGGGGACATGGTACTCCCTACCCTCCCCCACCAAGCTGGACAGGAGGCCAAGGACAATGGCTCTAGGCAGTCCTTTCATCCTAAGATCTCAAAGCGCCATCTAATTAACCCCACCCTGGTCGGGGACTTCCTCTGGAGTCCCTTTGGAGGGGTGTGGTCTGGGACCAACAGTTCCCAGATCCCAGCTTGGATAGGAGCCTCCAGAGGACAAGGTCTCCCAGAATGTTCATCCTGTTTGGGACCTGGGAGTCTAGAGGGCCAGCAAAGTGGGGGTGCTGACACCTAACTCTGAAAGGGGGGGGCACAAGGGTCTCAGGGGAGCCTACGTTTGAGACCCAAAGAGGACAATCTCTGGTACATCCCGTCCCTCCCCTCACAGATGGGTTCAAACTCAAGCAAAGGGTGATCTCACAACCATGTGGAGTGAAAGAGGCCAGATACAAGAGTACACGGTACCTGACTCCATTTATATGAAGCGCAAAACTAGGCAAAAAAAACCACAACAACGACAACAACAATCTATGTTCTTTGAAGTCAGAATAGTTTCCATTACCTTTGGGGGGGTTAGTTCCGAAGGGGGCACAGCGAGGGCTGTGGGACAGCGGGAATGTTCTGCTCCTTGAGCCGAGTGCTGGTTACCCAGGTGTGTGCACTTTGTGAAAAAGTTCACTCCATATTTTACTTATGATTTACTTAGATCGCACACTTATTACACCTTTCTATATGCATGTCATAGTTCTATAAACGTTTACATTAAAATGTTTTTACACATCAAACCAAAACTTTGTTTTGTGCTTCCTTTAAGGGGCCCTCACATCTGTCTCTTTCCTCAGCGGGAGGATCACAGGGGTCACTCCAGAACCAGGACCTGGTGAAGCCAGATTCCTGGAGAATTTCTTGACTGGGGGAGGGCGGCGCCCCGCGCTAAGAAGGGGATGGGGGAGGTGAAGCTGTACAGAGTCAACACGTTGGTCTAGGATTCATCCCCTACCTCCCCTCCCCAATACTCACACAAACACACTAATCAGTTTTAGTTTGCTGAAAGCCAATGGATGCTTTGATGCCAAGGGAGCCAATGAGATTGCCAGAATCCCTCCTCTCCTCTGCCCCACCCCCTCTATCGGCTCCTGAAATCCATTCCCGGTTGGGTTCCACCCTCCCCCCACCCACCCATGGTCAGTTCTGTCCCTTTCATCTCTCTCCTCTGCTTCAGGGCCTAAAAGAGGTAGCTGGGGAGAGGCGGAGGGGTGTTTGTGAAGGAGGCTTTGGTCCCCACCTCATCAAAATGACATCCTTGCGTCTTTGTCCGTCTCTGCCCTGGAAAAGGGCAGCAAGCACTGCTTTCCTCCACTGCCACTGAGGGAGAAGGCTTTGAGCTGGACCTTCAGGGCAGCTTCCTGATAACAAGCATGTTAAGTCCTGGAGAGAGGGGCCCTTGGGTGGCTCAGTCGGTTAAGCATCCAACTCTCGATTTCGGCTCTGGTCATGATCTCACAGTTCGTGGGATCAAGCCTGCCATCAGGCTCTGCCCTATCAGTGTGCTATCAGCACGGAGCTTGCTTGGGATTCTCTCTCTCCCTCTCTCTCTGCCCCTCCCCTGCTCTCTCTCTCTCTCTCAAAATAAATAAACTTAAAAAAAAAAAAAAAAAAAAAAGAAGGCCTTGGAGAGAATGAGAATAGAACCAGGACAGAGATGAAGGTTGCTTTGAATACTGACCTGCCTAGAGATAAGATGTCCTTACAGGTTCCTAGGCTTGCTAGGTTTCCACTGCAATGAATCTCTCAACCAAGGGCTCCTAAATGTGTGGGTTTGCTAGCTGGTACCCCAGAACCCATAGCAGCCATAGCTGCTACTGAAATTAGCAGCTGCTACAGCCATAGCAGATACTGAAATTGCCTGTGTTGTGTGACCTCAGGAGGGACTCAACCTTTCCTGATCTGAACTCAGGGGGTGTTCCACTGGTCTCCACTGGTTTGAGTGACCGGTGACTGGTCGCCCCTGGTTTGACAGTGTCCGTAATCGAACGTACTAGAGCTCACCTTCTCTAATTTTCTGGCAGAACCCAGTGCACCCAGAACTCATCTTCTCTAAGTAGCTCCCCTACAACGTGCTGAGAAGAGGGATTTGTACTCTTCTGATCTTCCTTCTAACAGGCAGAGTCCATAACCTTCTTAAGTATTCCCAAGGATCTGTGTTCGTTGTATTCATTAATTGAATCAGAAGCATCCAGAACAGTGCCTGGCACATAGTAGGAGCTCTAACACATTTAGTGTTTGACGAGTGGTTCTTATGCTTGGAAAGCCCCTCCTCCAAAAGCCCATCCTGCATCCCTATTGCTGACATTTTTTTTAAGTTTATTTGTTTGTTTGTTTGTTTAAGTAATCTCTACACCAACCTGGGTCTCCAACTCACGACTCAGAAATCAAGAAATGCATGCTCTTCCGACTGAGCCAGCCATGTGCCCCCTATTGCTGCCATTTAAATTGTCAGTTGTCGGGGTGCCTGGGTGGCTCAGTCGGTTAAGCAGCTGACTTCGGCTCAGGTCATGATCTTACAGTTCATGGGTTCAAGCCCTGCGTCATGCTCTGTGCTGACGGCTCAGAGCCTGGAGCCTGCTTGGGAGTCTGTGTCTCCCTGTCTCTCTGCCCCTCCCCCACTCACCCTCCGTGTGTGTGTGTGTGTGTGTGTGTGTGTGTGTGTGTGTGTCTCCCTCAAGAATAAAAATTTTTCTAAACTGTCAGTTGTCCTGGCCTCAGAAGACAGGGGTCATCCACCATCAATTATGATTGAGCGCCTACTGTGCGCAAGCCTTTGTGATATGTGACTCTCTTCATAATTTGTCTTGGCTCATCCAATGCCTCTTACTGTGTGTCCTGTTGCCTCCCCTTCAAGTTCAGCCTTTATGCAACTGTAGTGGTCTATTCTACAAGACTTACCCAAGATTTAATAAAATATAACAAGAGACAAGAGGCTTGCTGTATTTGCTCATTCTATTTCTTTTCTTGTCTTTTCTTGTCTTTTCTTTTCTTGTCTTTTTTTTTTTTTTTTTGTCTCCATGTAAGAGAAATGAAAACTCCATTCCTCTGTCCTTTCCTCGCTGTGTGCCTCGGGCTCACTGCGTAGCCTTCTCTGTGGCCCATGTCTCTGTTTCTTTGAGGGAGTCTCTCCCTTTATCTTGGGGGAGTATCGCTGTTTCTTCTTCGGTGTGTGGGTGTGTCTGCTAACTCTCTGGCTGGCTCTCTCTTCTCCTTCTCCGTTTCCTTTACAACAGATAGGTAAACAGGTGACTGAGAAATAAGCAAAGGAAAAAAAAAGAAGCTGGAGTGGAGTGTTTTCTCCCAGGTATCAGGGTCGCAGGTAGCTCCAACCCTAACTGGGAACAAGTCCCGACAGGTGCAACTCCTGTCCAGATGTTGTGCAATGCTAGGCGCGTGCCCGGAGCCCCATCCTGGGTCTGGTTCCCGGGCTGAGGACGGGGGGGGGGGGGGGGGATGTGCATTCAGACCAGAAATATCCTTTCAGGTCCCTGTTTGAGAGACAGACCCCCGCCAGGTCTGGTCTGCCCCTCCCCACCCGGCCTTGCGGGGTTGCAGGGGGCCATAGGGGAAGGCCGAGAGGTGGCTTGCCGGAAGAGGCCAGTTTGGGACCTGGGAGGGGAGTTCCCTGCGTCTGGGCCGTGGGGGGAGCTGCAGGCCGGCGGGGTGAGTAAGGCCCAGCGGACGCAGGAGGCTCAGTGGCGGCGGCGGCGGTGATGGGGAGGAGGGTAATTACGCAGGGAGGCTCTCGCCACAGCACGTCCCCACAAATGAGAGGCCCCGGGCCCCAGACACCACACAACAAAGCAGGAGGCAATTATTTGGCTCCAGTGGGAGGGGACAGCCCTTCGCCGGCCCACTGCCGCTGAGGGCGCTGGGGTGGGGGTGTAGGGGCCCCTCTCACCAGCCCCCTGTGAGCTGGGGAGGGCCCCGAGGGACTCCTGCTGGGTCACCCTCAGAGGGGGTCCGGGTTTAGGAAGGCAGAGCGGTGGGAGGCCCTGGGCATGATTAGAGCCATCCCTCAGCCAGCCAGGAGACTCCCACAAGGCCTCAGGGAGGCCTCCTGGGCACCCCACAGGGGTGAGGCCAGGAGAGCCTGGGGGCCCCGTCTGGAGGCTGGATCGCGCGAGGCGTTTTGTTGGTCCTGGGGAGGCCAGTGGCCAGTATCTGAACCCCCACTCCCTTCCCCAGCTGTGGCCACACAACTGGCAACCAGGAGGCTCTGGGGCAGGTGGGGAAACCACAGAGGAGGGAGCAGGAGCCAGGGAGATTCCAGAGCACGTGGCCAGTCCTGGAATTCACACAATTGATATGCAAATCAAACGCAAATTTGTCCTCTTTCCACCACCACCCCTCCCCCAAAAGTCAGCAGATCAGGCCCCGGTGGAAGCAGACCTTGCCTGATCAGCTGAGGGTACCCCGGCCTCTTGCCGGCCTCCCTCTCCAGTCCCCCCATGTTTGCTACAAGAAAGCTGTCAGCAACTCCTACCAATACCTTGGATTCACGTGGGACCTTCCTGCAAAGGACTTTCCCCTCCTTGATGAAAAAGCCCAGAGTACAGATGGAGAAAAAGAGGCCTTAAGAGATTCAGGTACTTTCCCCCCCGGGTTCTAACAAAACACCTGGAGGATGGCAGGGCTCCTGGAACCTTCTGACAACAGCCCTAGGTTATCAGCATGCCAGATGGGGGAGGAGAAAGTACAGGACTAGGAGCCCTAAAATCTGCTCCCTGGTCTCTGCTCTGCCCCTAACTTGCTGGCTCATCTCAACCCTGTCACTCCTCTAAGCCTCAGTTTCCCTGAATGTCAAATGACCATCTCTGGACAAAAAGGCTCTTCCGGACATGGAGTCTCTTTTTTGCACCGGGGCCATCCAGTGTTGCTGCTAAGAGGCCTCTGAGCCAACTGTCCTCTTCCTTGTCCTCCCCAGTATTACCCTCACTGTCCCAGGCAAACCAAGGGGTGACCTAACCCCTAACCCCTGTCTTTCTCTGTCTTCCACACCTCACTCAAAATCCACTTGAGGGAGCCTCCCCTGATTAATTCTGCTGAACTAATCGCTCCTTTCTGCTGGGGCCCCCTCCATCTATGAAGGGCTAGGCATTCACAGCTGTCCTCTATGTTTACCCTCATTCGTACATTGCTGAAAGAGCTCCTAAGTAATTTTGAGAATATGTGCGATGTCCCATTGTGCCCCTCCCTCACTCCAGGGTGGAGGCAAGGATTGTGTTCCCCCCCTACGAGACTGGGGGCTTCCCAAGGACCTGGGTTGTGTCTTGGGGAAAGAGAGCCCCCATCGGGGTGGGACTGTGTCTCTGCCATCAGATTAGGACTTTTCTGCCTCCTCTATCTGCCCCAGCCTGGATTTGGCAGGAGCCTTTCGACAGTGAGGAGGGACCCGGACAGCCTGTGTCTCCCTCCTCTCCATTGGCTGATTTCTCATTTCTTAGCTTCCCCTCCAACCCCAGACAACAGCCAGGGTAGCAGTTTTTGCCATCTGCCTCTCCTGTGTAGGAATGATTCTGCCTCGTCCCTTCCCTCCTCCTCCTCCTCTAGGGCTTCTTGCCTCCCTCATCCCTCTCTAGGGCCTCAGGGCGAGTGTTCCCCATTTGCCACACTGGTGCATCCCCGGGGGCTGGATCCAGGCTCCCTGGGAGGCCTGAGAACCCTGCTCAGCTGCCCTTCACCCCATCAGGGCTGCCATCACTACTCCCCTGGAATGCCTGGGTCCCTAGCTCGCTCCCCTCCCAGACTTCCTGGGGTCTGCGGTGCTGGGGATCCCAAAGTCCAGGACTGCCCCCTCCCCTTGGGAGCTGGAGAGGCTGTCCGGGTAAGCCCAAGGGCCCCATCCTAGCTGCAGGCATCTGTCTGTGCCTCCCTCCCCCCACATCTCTGTCTCCACCTCAGGGAGCCTCCTTCCCTTGGAACCCCACCACTGTTGTATTAACGCGCACACTACATTTATTGGTCCAGCCCAAGCAAATGAATGCAAATGCAATGCAAACCAGGTGCAGAGAGGCAGCAACACGGGAGCAGCCCTGACCCAAAGAGAGGACTCATCTGGAAGAGCCCTGCCTTTCTTTCCAGAGATGGTAATTTGACAGTCAGGGAAACTGAGGCTTAGAGAGGAGAGGTGACTTATCCATGCATTCCTGGTTGGGATGCCTAGTCCTTTGGAAAATTCCCAGAGCCAGGGACCTGAGTTGTGCAACAGGCGTGCTCCCCTTTCACTGCCCCCCGCCCTCCCCAGACCTCATTTAGCTGGGGCTTTTCTTTTACACAGTACCAATAGTTTTCCTTCTCTAGGATTTCCCCCTTCCCTGGCTCCTGTCACTTGCCGCCCTCACTCCACTGTTGCTCCCCGAGGATGGGCCATTTCTGGGGCGCCTGGGTGGCTCAGTTGGTTAAGTGTCTGACTCTTGATCTCAGGTCATGATTTCACGGTTCGTGAGATCAAGCCCCGCGTCAGGCTCTGCGCTGACAGCACGGAGCCTGTTTGGGTGTCTCTCTTGTTCTCTTTCTGCCCTTCCCCCACTTGTGTGCTCTCTCACACGCGCACGCTCTCTCTCTCAAAATAAATAAACATTTAAAAAAAAAATAGAGGGTTTCTGTGAGTGCCAGTGATGTATACAGATGTCTTCTGCTTAAAGACATGTGGCCCTGGGGGCCCTGGCTGACATATTCTGACATTACCATCTCAGCAGAGAGCAGGAAGCTGGGACCCCTCCTCGACACCACCAGGTAGATTTGGGATTGTTGGAGCGGCCAGAGAAGAAGGTCTGGAGTGGAAAGAGAGGTAATCACTGTCTAGAAATGCAGTCAATCATCGGATGTTTATTGACCGCTTACTATGTTCCCGGCATGGAGCAGGGTCCTGGGGATGTGGTGGAAAAAAACAAGAAAGCCTGCCCTCAGGTAGCACAAGGGGGGCAGTTCTCAAGCGTGAGCTATGCCAGCGTCACCTGAGATGCTCATTAAAATGAAAGGCCCCTCTTCATTCAGCAAATCTGTGAGGCCCGGGAATGTGCATTTAGACAAGCATTTCCCCTTCTCTTTCCCAGTGGTGTTGATACAAGTGGTCTGGGGACCACGCTTTAAAAAAAGCCCTGGTGTGGGGCGCCTGGGTGGCTCAGTCAATTAAGCGTCCGACTCTCGGTTTTGGCTGAGAACCATGATCTCATCGTTCATGAGTTCGAGCCCTGCGTCGGCACAGAGCCCGCTTGGGCTTCTGTCTCCCTCTCTCTCTGCCCCTCCCCCTGCTTGCTCTCTACCTCTCTCTCTCTCTCTCTCTCAAAAATAAATAAACATTTGAAAAATAATAAAATTAAATTAAATTAAAAACCCTGGTGGCATGCCCTGGGTAGTGAGAAGAACCTGGACCTCTCACAGCTCCCCAGCGAAGCAGAGGTAGGGGGGAGTCAGCTGGGGTAGGAGGGGAGATGCAGGGTCTCCCATCATCACTAAGGAGCAGACCTGCCTCCCTGTTCCGATGCCACCCCTCACAGACTAGGAGCTGGCACACTCGGACACCCCAGCTGATTCCTACCCTTCACCTCTCTGGGGGTCCCAGAGCACCTTCTCCGCAGTCCATGAAGGGTGAGCACCAATGGGGAGGGAAGACAGAGCCATCAGAGTCTGGCAGGCACCCCTACCATACTCTGCCCACCCCCCACCCCCCGACCCTACCTGCCTGTTCTCACTGTCCAGGCTACAGACAGAGGGGCCAAGAGGAAGGGATTTGAGGAAGAGAAACAGAGGGTGAGAGCCAGGCAAGGCAAAGGGAGGGAGGCGGGCTGCCCCTCCCCCCCCCCCCCCCCACGCCTGGCGTTTGATGCTGGGGGTGCTGAGACATCTCCTCTCCCGGAAACCCGGAAACCCGAGGCCAGACAGATAAACACAGATGGAGGGAGAGACTCAGCTGCTTTATTTATGGGCCTGGTGACAGGCCCTCTCCTGTCTCAGAGTCCCTAATCTACCAGGCCCGGAAGAGGCATCCCACCCCCTCGCTACCCTCTTCCCTCCCTCCTGAGACTGGGGCTCAGCCAGGCTCGAGCCTTCCCCCAGCCAGTCAGGCACGGGTCTGCGTGCCAGCTCCTGTGGGCTGGGAGAGAGTGTCCAGGGGGTGTCCCCCAACAATACGGGGATGCACATCCCACTCCTTGCCCTCCCCCACCTGCACCACCCTGTCTCAATGGGCCATTGGCTCCACAAGGAAACCCACCCCCATGAACGTGCCTAAGGACAGGTGGATGGCCTAGGTGCCATTTCAGAGGGCCCTTCCCACTGAGAGGTTGGGCAGTTCAAGTGTCTTGACTTGGGAGATGTCTGAGGAGAACCTCTGGGCTGGCCCCTCGTGGGCCTATCCGGAACAGGGACTGATGGGGGATTCCCTGATGTCCCTATAGGGTCAGACCCAGAGCTGAAGGTTCCTGTGCCCCTGCAGTGTTCCCCTCTAATGCGTTTGCACCCACACAAAGGAGGCTCCGGGGACGGAGCACGTTCATCCCTCCTTCTCACCACCTTTACCTTCTCCCCACGCACCCTGACGCACACACCCAGGCACTTTTTTACTATGGGTTAATTCCCATGCGGCAATCAAAGTAGGATCCAGCAGTGGCCAGGCCTCCCCATCAGCTGAGAAACATGATTTCTCTGGCCCCTTGCCCTGCGCCTGGCTGTACAGCTCCTTTGTTCTGTACCTTTTATCCAGGTCCGCCCCAAATCTGGGTAGGGGGAGAAGTAACTCAGCCTTGCAGGGAGACTCCAGGGTCAGAGGTCAGAGAGCAGAGAAAGGGCAGGAAAAGAAGGAGGTCAGGGAGGGGACAGATCCCTACCTGGCGGTGGTGACTTTGAGCCTGGACAGAAGGAGCCTTTAAAGCCCCAGAGATTCGGGGATTTGGCTCATAGGATCAGACGCCCAGCTCCCTGACTCAGAGTGGCCAGACAGGGACCTGTTCAACTCGCCTCTCTCTCTTTGTCATTTAAGGGACTTTGGTTCCTCTGGGGGCTGGGGAGGCACTTCACCAAAATGACAAGCTTCCCATCCCCCTCTCATTTCAGCCACCCTCGACCTGTCTTCCAGCCCTCTCCACCTCCGCCATTCCTCTGCACTTTGTCCTAGAGCCCAGCCACCACCCCCCTGCACCCTGCCCAGGGCAAAGGGGTGACTTAGAATCCCAGCTCTGAGATACTGATTTACTGTGAAGTCCCAGGCAGTTTCTGTTTTGGATAAATGGGCCTGGCTTGAGGATAAATGGTCAGGGCGCCTGGATGGCTCAGTTGGTTAAGCGTTATGACTCCTGATTTTGGCTCAGGAACTGTGAGATCGAGCCCCGAGTCAGGCTCTGCGCTGGGCATGGAGCCTGCTTGTGATTCTCTCTCTCTCTCTCTCTCTCTCTCTCTCTCTCTCTCTTCCTCTCTGCCCCTCCCCTGCTCATACTCGTGCTCTCTCTCTCTCAAAAAAATTAAACTTTTTTTTTAAAGGATAAATGGCATTTGCTGGACTCTCCCCCTAAATCCACTCTGTGTTCTCTTCTAGGAGCTTCTCTCCACTGGCTCCACTCAGCCTGCCCCCTAGAGCGTCTTCCCAGTTTCCAAGCCACCACCTCAAGAATCCCATCCATTTGTTGTCTGCCCTTGTTTCTGGACTCTTGATGAGTCAGGGACGTGCTCTGTCTCCCCCGTCAGTCTGGGAAATCTTTGTGGTCAAGAACCATGTCTCCCCTATCCGACCAACAGCTCCCTGAAGGGGTCGCCTTCTGGACCTACTTCCAGCACTGGGCACAGGCCCCTGCCCCGGGTGGGGGGAGCCGAAGCAGTGAGGAAGGGGGGTGGGGAGACGGGAGAAACTTGATTTCTCTACTCATTAGACGGGTCCCTGCAAAGATAAGCCCAGGGAGTAAAGGGGAAAAGCTTCCCACTTTGGCAACTTTTAAGCTGAAACTGAAAAGAAGAAAGGAAGAAGAGAGTACGTTTTTCCCCTGAGATTTTCCCCAGAGATGCAGAGCCTTCCTCCAGCCCCACCTCCCTATTTCACTTGCTTCCCCCTTGAGGCCCAAGACAGGGGACAAGAGGGTCTGTCCCATGTCTTCCGAACTGGCACCGCGCTCCCTCCTCCTCCCCCCTTGCCTGCCTTGCCAGCCTGCGGGCGCTGGCTCCCCGCCAAATGTCAGACTGCTCAGCCCCACCCAGGGTCCTTACTCAAGGCAGAACCTGCTGGGGAGGCAATGCCTCCAATTTCTCAAAGAAGCTGCCAAACTTGAGACCCCTGGTCCCTGAGGAGAGGCGGTGTCAACATGTGAAGCAGCTTGGGGACCACTCTGAACTCAGGGATGTGTCTCTATCCACAACAGGGAAGACGGATGTGTGCTCCGCTCGCTCGGATATGGTTTCACCTCCTTCGGTCCCCTCCCCTCCCCGACTCTGGGATCCATGGTCTGGGAGAGGTCATTGTGTCCATCCCCCGGCCCAACCCTCCACCATGCTGGATAAACATCTCTGTTGGTTTGAGACCACCACCGCCCTGGCGAAGATGCTACTACGGTCTCCTGAAGCCATGAAACACACAGTCCGCCCTCTGCACTTGGCCTTGACGGTTGGGTCTTGAGTTGACGCCCATCTTCATTGCTGGGTCCCTGAGGCTGCCCATGCTGATCGAGGCTCTCCTTGCTCTCTCCTGGAGATGACGGACTTGCCCTGTCCACTGAGGTCTCAGCCAGAGACCCCCACAGAGCTGCCAGGCCGGCCAACTTCTGGCCTTCCCATTTTAAGCCTGGGCTACGGAGTTCCATCCTGACTTCTGATGGATGGAAAGCTGTGGTCTTCCTTTGTGCCAGCTGCCCCCAAAGCTAACAAGAGCTCTCATTTCCTGGGCCCTCGGGATGGGCCGGGCACACACGTTTTCTTACTTAACCTTCACAACAACCGCTGAGGTGGGTCCTGTTGTCACCCCCATTTTACAGATGAAGAAATGAAGGCTATGACACACTATGGTTGCACTTCCCATCCAGAAGGCAGCCCACTTTGGGCCAGAGCCAGAGTCATTATTGTATTGACAGCAAGAGTGGCCTGCCTGTGGACAAACCCCTGCCCTGGGCAACTGAGGGAAGGGGCAGACTACCAGGGAGGCGTGGCTCTCTTTTGGGAAGACAGCTTCTTGAGGACTTTTCAATCTGATGGAAGAGACAAGACCACTGCCCTCTGGGAGCTGCCAGTCTGAGAGAGGAGTCTGATTGTACTAAAAAACAAAAAACAAAGAAACAAAAAAACAGTAAGGGTGCCTGGGGGGAGGGGGGGTTCCGTCGGTTAAGCGTCTGACTTGGGCTCAGGTCATGATCTCACAGTTTGTGGGTTCGAATCCCAGATTGGGCTCTGTGCTGACAGCTCAGAGCCGGGAGCCTGCTTCGGACTCTGGGTCTCCCTGTCTCTCTCTGCCCTTCCCCTGCTCACACTCTGTTTCTCTGTCTCTCAAAAATAAACATTAAGGGGCGCCTGGGTGGCGCAGTCGGTTGAGCGTCCGACTTCAGCCAGGTCACGATCTCGCGGTCCGTGAGTTCGAGCCCCGCGTCGGGCTCTGGGCTGATGGCTCAGAGCCTGGAGCCTGTTTCCGATTCTGTGTCTCCCTCTCTCTCTGCTCCTCCCCCGTTCGTGCTCTGTCTCTCTCTGTCCCAAAAATAAATAAAAAATGTTGAAAAAATAAATAAATAAACATTAAAAAATTTTTAAATAAATAAATAATAAATAAAATCAATGATTCCCCTGATCCCTGATGCCAACATCCAGGGTGACACCAACCAGAGGCCTCCGCCGCCACGTCTGTGTCCTAGGTATGAGCCCGGCCTTGCCGACCCTGTCCTGGGGATAAACAGGAAGGGACTCCTCTTTTCTGAGTTGCTGGAGCAAAGGACAAGAGAAAGCCCCTTTCTGGGGCTAAGGGACTCTTGTTGGTCGCAAAGGCCTGCTGACTTCCAGGGCAGAGGGCCTCACCTGGAGGGACGTTCTCCTGATGGCATCTGGGCTCTCCCACCTGGAAGCAGGGGGATGGCTGGAATGAACTCTGAAGGCATCCTGAAACTCCATCCTATCCCACTTCCTCCCCAGCCCGGCCAAACTCTGGGGATTATGACAGTGTGGGCAATAAAAAGTGCCTAATTGGTTGTTGTCCAGCCGAGGCCGCTCCCCAGTTCCCTCCGCGGGGGCGGGAAACCGGCCGTGTCAGTTTCACTTTTGCTATTGCCCAGTTTCCTGATTGTTGCTGGGTGCTAGCGGAAGCAGGGCATCCAGTGGGGGTTGGTAGCTAGTCCCCGATGCTGCTTCCGAGGTGGTGCACCCCAGGAGGCAGAGGGCCAGAACTCCTCTTGCCCTCAGCAAAGAGGACAACATCCCTGTTGGCCTGTGTGGGGAGGCGGGAGGAGGTACCCGGGCCTGGGGGCCGGGGGGGGGGGGGGGGAGTGCCCTCCCTCCACTTCTGCCTCAAAGGGCAGAAATGGAGAACTCTGGCTCTGGAGCCGCACTGCCTGGGTTGGAACCCTGACCGTGCCATTATTCAGCTGGGTGATCCTGCTGAGCCCTTAGATTCGCTGTGCCTCAGCTCTCTTGTCTGCAAAGTGGGGCGAAGTACACGCGAGGTGCTTAGGGCAGTGCCTGGCTCGTAGTGAGTGTTCAGTAAAAACTGTCAGCCACTAGCAGTGTCTTGGCCTGGCCGTGGGGTGGGGAGACGCACCCAAGCCAGACTGAGTCTGGACATGGTGGGAATTGGGAGGATGGTGTGAGATGACTTCCTGGGGCCGAGAATGTGGTCTCCCAATGGCCTTCTCTTCCAGCACGGAGATCCCGGCAAGTTAGGAGGGTCAGTGAGACCCTGGGGTGGGAAGTCCTCTGCCCCTCGCAGAGCCCTCTCCTCACCTCCCCCTTTCCTCTCCCAATCTTCAGTGGGAGGGCTGGGCCACTCTTCTCTTCCCAGGTCTCATTCCAGGAAGGGCAGAGCCAGGCACAGGCTCCTCACCTTCCCCGCAAACTTGCTGTGTCCCCCGCCCAGGCTGCATCCTTTCCCCTAGGGAACCTTTGAACAGACTGTTCCCTCCACCGCTTCCTTGGCAGCTCTCACCTTGTCCTCCTTCCCCAGACCATCCTGTAGCCCCTTCCCCAGCCACCAATTCCCAGGCACAAGCCCTTCCCTCCCCCACCTGCCCCAGCCCTGAGACTCCCTCCCCCACCTCCCCCACCTCCCCCACCCCCACCCCCC
>NW_024412420.1:12544138-12665456 GCF_014898765.1 Herpailurus yagouaroundi | reverse complement strand
AGCCCAGGCCCTGCAACCCGAGGCCCTCATCTCTGCCCTGTCCAGCTGAGTGTCCAGTCTCCCCGATCAGACTGGGAAGTCCAGAACTGTGTTTTACTACCGAATCCACTGGACCACGTAAGTCATCTGTGACCCTCCACGTCTGTCTCAGGCGCTGTTACCCCCTTTCCCATTCCTCGGGCTCCCCGTTTTGATCCAGGAAAGTGGCACAGTCACTGGGCTGCCTGCCACCTCCGACTGCACCTGGGGGCTTGGCAGACAGACAGCCACCTGTCTCAGAAGGCTCAGGTGGATGCGGGCAGGCAGTGGAGGCCAAGAGGCCTCCCCATCAGAGTCCCGCAGAAGCCCCTCCAGTGCTGGATGCTGTCAAAACAGACCATTCGGTTACAGGGTCCAAACCCAGCCAGGCAGTGGCTGATGCTGAGGGGCAAACTAGAAGGAGCCTCCAGAAAACCCCTCACCCAACTGCTGCCCCTCTCAGGACTCCTTAAGCTTCTCTTCCCTGCCCCTGCTCTGCTGTCTGCCATCTCTTGGGCCGCGGGGGGCGGCCCGCCCCGGGGGGGGGGGGGGAGTAGGAGGAACGCTGCTTGGCCCCTAGGGGGGCAGCTGAGATTTATGGGACTGGATTTTTACAGGCTGGGGAGAGGCCCCAGGCAGGAGCTGTGGAGCCCAAGAGAGGAGCATAAAAACTTCCCGACATGAAAGCCAGGCAGGAGGCACCCCCAGGCCCGTGGGTGGTGAGAGATTTACAGGTCTTGCACAAGGCCTGGAGGGGGCCTGGGGAGCTGCGAGGACACTTCAGAGCCAGAATAACTCCCCACCAAGGCCTTCACCTTTCTCCTCTAGGAAAAAAAAAAAAAATTACTCACCAATAGAACAGGTTGGAGCTGCCAGAAAGATGGTTATCGCTGTGGGGACCCCGCCCCACTTGGAGACTAGGTGACTCCCAACTTCCTCCCCCACCCTGGACTCTCCTTTCTGCCCCCAGGTCAGGGAGAGGTGCCCGGGGCCAGAGGAGGGGGACTGACGGGGAGACTTCCAGAAGGTGCTTCCCTCTGGAGGTAGGGGCGCTCTTGGTCCCATGGCTCCTTTTCCCAGGAAGTGGAAGCAGGAGGGGAGGGTGGGTTCTGGCCAATTCTGGAAGAGTCCCAAGACTTAGGGAACACTTTCAGAGTATGATTGTGGGGTAGGAGTCTTCCCTGAAGGAGACAAGAATGGAACAATAAGGACACAAAAACACTGAAAGCTTGGTCGCCCTGGGCTTGATGGCCATCTTTTATTTAAACCAATGACCCGAGAGGCTGAGCTGAAAAAGGTGTCCAGGGCAGCAGCCCCTACCCTCCGTTCTCAGCTGCCAGTTTGCCCTTGGGCCTGACCCCAGGCTCCTGGTCCCTGAAGGAATTATCTAGTAGTCAATGGCCCTGTGTCTAGGGCTTGACATCACTGGGGGCAGGCAGCTCAACTGTTTTAGGGGTGTGTTGCTGCTTCCTCTCCAACTCTGGACTCTGCACCCCATCACCCTAATCCCCCACGTCCCCTGCACCCTCACGGTGAAGCCCTGAACCTCGGCTGGGTGGAGGAGGGGTGCTGCTAACCACTTAAAAGGGCCCCGGGTAAGCATCCTGGGACAGGTGAGGAGCTAGAGCCTTTGAACTTGGCCAGAGGGTGGGGGCTGCCAGAAGATGGAAATCCTCGGCCAGGTCTTGTGGTATCATAGGCAAAGGGATGCGGAGGAAGCTCCATAAAAGGCTGACCCACCCTCTTTCCAGCCTGGCCTTCCCCTCCCCATTCCTTAGTCCAGCCTCCCAAGACCAGAGCTGGCGCGGAGACAGCCAACTGAGTAATGTCTCGGGTGCCCAGCCAGGTGGGCACAGACTTGCCCGTTGCCAGGCCCCGCCCTGAGTGGTCGGCCGGCACTCCCCAGGAACAGGCCAGGGGCACAAGTGGGGAGAGGACAGAGGCACTGCCCTTCCACGCGGGGCACTGCTCTAATCCAGCCCCATAGGGAAGAGGTTGGGGTGGGGAGCCCAGTGCTGGGTAGCAGGTGGGGTGGGAGGGAGCAGCTATACTTTCCTTGGGTCCTTCCTTCTGCCAATTGGCAGGCAGGGAAGGGAAGGGAAGGGAAGGGAGACTAACCTGAGGTCAGTGCTCTAGCAGGGAGGTAGAGGAAGTCAGAGAGGGAAATGGCTTTGCTCCTTTGGTCCCCAACCCCCCCCCCCCGCCCCCCCTGCCACCAGCTTCAGACTACAGGCTCAAGGAGGAGTGGGCCGGGCTGGTCAGGACCTGCCTCCAGCCTGCCTTCCTCCCCAGCAGGTCGGGGGAAAATTGCTCTCCCGGTACTGCTTTTTATTTTTTGAAGCCAGATCAAAGGTGGGACCCAGCTGGGAGCCCTAGTAAAATCTCAGCAATGTGGAGCCATAGAGTTTCAGCCCAGGAACCAGGAGCTGTGGGAGGGACGGGCCCAGGCTCTGGCTGCAGGGGTCACGGGGGCGAGACAGGAGTCAGGAGTGGAGCTGGTAGGTGGGGGCCAGTCAGGAAGGATCAGTGACTTGAAGAACCCAGGCAAGGCTGCGGTCAGCCTGCTTTCCACCGCTGCTCTCTCTAAGCAGGGACCCACCCACGTATGGAGACCTCCAATCCCGGCATCCAAGCCAACTGGAACGGTGTTCATATTAGCCAAATGTCATCCAGTCTTCTGTCACCTGCTCCAGGGCGTTATCTTGTGTAGCCAGGAAGCTCTTAGATTAGATAACCATGTTCCCTCCTGCTGCACAAAAAGCACGTCCCCCTTTCTGTGCCTGAGTTCAGACTAGAGAAGAAGTGTCTCCTTTCTTTTCTACTTTCTCGGTGAAGTCTTGAAACCGAGAATCATTCCCGGGCCCGGCTCCATCTCTCCCCTCCTCCCCTTGTTCCTGTCTTGTGTCTTCTCATGGAGGCCAAATAAACTGCCATTCTGGGGGCGCCTGGGGGCCTCAGTGGGTTAAGCGTCGGACTTCGGCTCAGGTCATGATCTTGCTGTTCGTGGGTTCGAGCCCCGCCTTGGGCTCTGTGCTGACGGCTCAGAGCCTGGAACCTGCTTCCGATTCTGTGTCTCCCTCTCTTTCTCTCTGCCCCTCCCCTGCTCACGCTGTCTCTCAAAAATAAATAAACATTAAAAAATTTTTTTTCTTTTTTTTTTCTTTTTTTTATTAAAAAAAATTTTTTTTTTCAACGTTTATTTATTTTTGGGACAGAGGGAGACAGAGCATGAACAGGGGAGGGGCAGAGAGAGAGGGAGACACAGAATCGGAAACAGGCTCCAGGCTCCGAGCCATCAGCCCAGAGCCCGACGCGGGGCTCGAACTCACGGACCGCGAGATCGTGACCTGGCTGAAGTCGGACGCGCAACCGACTGCGCCACCCAGGCGCCCCTAAAAATTTTTTTTTTCTTAATTTAAAAAATAAACTGCCATTCTGGTTCAGGGAGACCTTCTTCCTCTCTAGGGTGGTCACATCTCTTCTCTGGAGTCACGTTGCCATCCCCAATATCGAGGCCAGAAGGCGTTAGTGGGGCTCCTCATCCTCACTGGTTCTTAGGGTGAACACATGTCTGGCACTGTCACGAAGACATGTTGTGTGGGGACCCAGACACCCCCCCCCCCATTTCTTCTCCCATGAGTCTTGAAGTCTGGGGAGGTTCGATCCTGACTGGCACCCTGTCGGACATGAGGTGTATTCAACAGAATAGAGAAAGATCTCCCCAGAGCCTTGGCTGGCCCCGAGAAGCCCTCCTCCATGGTAACTGGGATTCCCCCCTTGTTACCGCAGGCAGCAATCCTTTGCCCCGGTTCCAGCTTCTCCCAGATGCTGAGGTCCATGGCAGGGTAGAGAGATAGACAGGGACATGTGCACATGTGTGCGTGAGTGTGTATGGGGGCCACGCACACTCAGGTGGGTCTGGATATAGAGGAAAGCAAGGAGAGAGGGCCACATTCTGCTCTCACTAATGCACTGTGTGACCTCAGCCCACTCCATCGCCTTCTCAGAGCCTCGGTTTCCCCCGGCTGTAAAATAGGGGGTTAATTGTCCCTCCTAGGGAAGCTAGGAGGGTTAATTGGGCAATGGCTCTGAAGTGTCTAGGAAGAGAAGGAGATCTATAAATACAAGTGGTCATTAGAGGGTATTTCACAGCCATTTTGTGGGCCCCAGTGTATTATTACTATTATTACTGTTATTGTTATCGCCACTGTCACCCACTTCCCGAGTCTCTGCCAGCTGGGTCGGGGCTCCCAGGTGACGAAGTTATGCTCCTGAGCCCAGCATCCCAGCCAATGGCCTCACCGAACCCTCATCCTCCGCACTCAGGGTGTCTGGGGAACCTTCAGGAGGCTAGTGATGGTGACCAAGATGGGCTTTGACAGGAGAGGGTCAGGAACCCAGAAGAGAGAGGGAGGACAGGGCCCACCTGGAGAAATTCACTTTGTCCCTTGGTATGTTTCCAGTCTGCCGTGGGAAGCCTGGACTCAGAGAAGCAGACACAGAACTGTGGTCCTCGGGGTCCGCAGGGGTGGAGAGAGGCTGAGGGCAGGGGAGAGGCTGAGGCAGAGAGAGGAAAATGTTACCAGACATGGTAAGATGGGCTGATTGGTAGGAAAGGATTCCTTAAAGAGGCAAATGGCTCTTCACGGAGCTTTTGTAGTGGCTAGAACATACTGTTTCCAGGTGAAGCAGGGCACAACCTTGGCAAACAGTAGGCACTCAATGCATGCTTGTTAAAACTCAATTTCTGTGCTTGTCTTTCCCTTGCAGTAAGGTTAAGACGAACCAACCAACCACCCAACCACCCGGCATCTGCTTTTAGAAATGCCTTGGATGCCCCCTAGTGGCAACAAAGAAGGCTGAGAGGGCTGAGAGGTGCCTTCTACCTAAAGGGCTTCTCCCTGGGAGGGGAGTGGGGAGCAGGGGGGAAGGAGGGGCTTGCCCTTTTTTCCTAAGGCTCCACAGATCTCATCCCAAGGGGACTAAGGGATGGAAAGAACCAGGTAAGAAGGAAGAATCCTGTGGGGAAGGAAGGGCGGAATGTTCTTGCTGGAAGATTCCATGGCAGTTGGTGGACAGTCATCGGTCTGGCAGGGCAACCAGAGGACAGAAGGAGTTGACAAGTCAGGGCATGGGTCAGGAGTGGCATCCCATGGCAGTGGAGAAAGAGGGGTGGCTGTGTGTGTGCACCCGGGGTACGGGGTGGGGTAGCTGCCAACGGGTAATAGGGAGACACCTTTTACAGCCTCTGTCACTGTTTTGTGCTCATGGAAGACTAAGGAAATGTAGATCGTTGAAACCACAGATGGGCCTGGGAGGAAAAAAAAAAAAAATCAGGATTCACTTAAACTAGGTGTTTTTGCCTGGGTGCTTAAGAGTGTCAGGGGTCATTCGAAAAGTCGGCAAATCTGATTTCTCTGTAGGTGGAAAGGGAAGACATGAGAACGTGGAAAAGCAGAGGAGGTCAATGGGAGAAGCAGAGGCTACTGGGAAAATCCTTAAGGGAGGATGAGCAGGCTTTAGAAGGCTGAATTGGCTGGAACTCTTCAAAAATAAAGCGATCAAGCTTGGGTTGTAGCTTTGAGTGAGGACCAGCAGATAAGTCAAGGGTGGACACTGATATTCTCCTGGCTTCCGGACACCCAGCACCTGCTGCACCACACCTTTCCCACGAGGCTCCAGAAGGAATCTGGAGCTTCCTAAGGGCAGAGACTGTGGCTCTGCATCCCTTTCTCCTTCCCTCTGGTGCTCTCTCACCCATCCTTGGGGACAGATGCATTCTCTGGTACTGATGAATGAAAGGGGGCAGCTGCATGCCAAAGGGAAGGACAAGGAGAATGTCAGGAAGCAGGAAAAGCAGGGGAGAATGAAGAGGGAAGGGGGTGAAGAGGCAGACAGGGAAGGAGAGGCGAAATGGAGGTGGAGGAAGCTGGGCCTGGAAGAGAAGGGAAGTCCATGAAAAGTGTTAAAAGGATGCAGTCGTTTAGTCGGTCAACAAACACTCTGCACCTATCACATATCACACAATGTGCTGGGAGTGGAAGGTGCAGTGGTGAATAAGACAAAATGGGGCTTTAAGGGGTGGCGGATGGGGAGTTTGTAAGTGAGAAAGGGGGAGAAATTGGCCACTTAGAGCAAGAAGAGGCTAAGCATAGTTGGAAACAAGAAGGAAAATATCACAGAGAGAGAGAGAGAGAGAGAGAACCTGCCTCCAGGACCATCATTGGGTGAGACACAGCCAGAACCACCTGTCGGCCCTGGCTCCGTGAAGACCGAGGCAGGTAAGCTGGGCAGGGGAGAAATTCAAGAAGGGGAGGGACAGGAGTGGGTGGGGGTGGAGGGTCAGACTGTTCACAGTTTTTCACTTGGGCACCCACAGTGGAAAGATGTCTGTGCTACTGAGTGGTTCTCAACATTTGGCTGCCCGTTGGAGTCACCCGAGGAACTTCCAAACACCATCACCAGGATCCCACCCCCAGAGATTCTGATTTTTCTGGCCCTGGGATGGCACCTGGACTTCAGAATTTATTAATAGCTCTCCAATGAGTCTAAAGTGCAGCCAGGGAGAAAGCGAGCATTAGAAGCTGGCTGCCTGGCCTCCTTCCTCTCTGGTGAGAATGGGGGCCATCTTGAAAGAAGCGACCTGTGGGAGGGAAGGGAAGTTGTACCGTGCTTTGAGGGGGTTGTAAATGAGGCTCCAAGACTCCAGTGGTTCTGACAAAAGGATAAGGGGCTCCTGAGAAAGTGCCCCCTTCCTCGGCTATGCCTCTGGTAAGAAAGGAGCAAGATAGCCTGGAAAGAAAGAGAAAACAAGGCAATGGCGGTCTTTAAAAGGGAAGAACAATTCAAGTAACTCAGACCTGCCGAATTTTCTGTTGTTGCACCCTGCTCCCCCACCCACACACATGCACACTTCCCCCCACCCCCTCTGCAGTCTTCATGATGGGGCCTCTGGGGGTGAGACAGGCACAGCTGCCACAAAAGGTTTGGCAGTGGCCCAGCAGGATATTCAACCTCACCCCCCCCCCCAAACTCCCTGCACCCTAATATAGCTGAGTCACTGAACCCGGGTGGAGTCCTCTGCTTGACAGTGAAGCAATCTGAACTTGAAAAATGGCCTGGGAACAGAATGTATGGTCTATATAAACAAGTCCTATGTAGATGTAATTGTATGCAAATATTCATTCTTTAACTCAACATACACTTCCTGCCAGTCCTCTTGTACAGGTTTCAAACCTTCCACTACAGCTCACAGTGTATGTAGCAGGGGACAGATGTGAAAATAAAAGTGCAGTGTTAGCGAGTGAAGCCCTCTGCAGTCTAGAGAAGGAAAAAAGCCGTGGTTCAGTGGGAGTTAGGTGTTCAGAGTTTGAGCAGGGTCTTGAAGGATGTTCAGGAGTTTACCAGGAGACAGGAAGGATAAAGCAGGAAGGGAAACAGAAGAGTAAGTGTTTAAGAAATGTAAAATATTTCCTTGAGGCAAAAGGGTAGGATCTGTAGAAAGGGAATAGGGTGGGGGGAGGAAAGATACGCAAGTGTGTGTGAAGGACATTGTTTGCCCCCTAAAAAAGGAGTTTGGGCTTTTCATCCAGAACGGCATAGGGAGCCAATGAAGGTTCTTAACTAGAGGAGTGATAGCTTTTTTTTTTTTTTTTAATTTTGAGAGAGAGATCAAGCAGGGGAGGGGGCAGAGGAAGGGAGAGAGAGAATCTCAAATGAGCTCTGTGCTGAGTGTGGAGCACCAAGCCCAACTCGGGGCTTGATCCCACAACCCTACGAAAACCAAGAGTCAGATGCTCAACTGACTGAGCCACCCAGGCACCCCGAAGGAGTCTTGCTTTTAGAGTCTTGTTTTTCAAAGGTGAAGGCTGAGAGGGGTAGACGGAAGAAAAAATTAACATTTATTCATCAATTACTGTGTACTGGGCATTGGGCTCTGTATTTTATTTGGTCACTCCAACCCTTTATGATAGCTTTTTTCAAGCTGCCGGTCAAGATCAAGAAAAGGAACGAAAAAAAAGGAAGGGAGGGAAGGGGGAAGGGAGAATAACTATAGAAATTATCAGGGCGTCGCGGGTAGAAAGGTTTAGTATTGTTTTTGGAAACTTTGCTACACATTTTTACCTGAGTTTTAAGGTACTGTATCGGGGTTCAAGTGTTATTTCTCATTGCAGCTTATGGTGTTTTAAAAAAGAAAGAGAAGCCGCTGCTGTAAGGTGTAGGTGTGACTAGCCTCATTTTGCAGGTGAGGACATAAGGCGCAGGGAGTTTCAGTACCCTGCCCCTCTGTAAGTGGGACGTAAATTTCAAACCCAGGCTGGTCTGAAGCCAGCGTGGATTCCTGCTCAGTAATGCCAGGCAGCCTGCCCAAGTTACGCATGTACAGCAGACCTGGGAAAGAAAAACGTACCCGGGTCGCGCTTCCCAAGGGCTGTATGTACTCACACAGCACCTCATTCAAGGAGGTAAATCGGAAAGGCCCAACTCTCTGTCCGCCCAAAGTGCTGGACAGAATGTATATTCCAAGAGTGCCCTAGACGCACAGAATCGGATTATGAGCGGCAGCCCCGGGAATCTCCTTTTAGAGAGCTTCAGGTGATTCTGGGTGGACCGCCCGTTGTGGGGGAGGGGAGGGGCGGGTCGCTGCAATAACTAGGTGAGAATGAACTGGGGCTTGAACTGAGATGGAGAAATAATCCCTTTTCTCAGAAGTGTCACGTAGCCCAACTCCCGCTATTGTGAACTCCGATGCCTCGCGGTACAAAGTCACCTGGGGGCTCATTTCCCTCTCCCGAAGCGATAAAGGCGAGGGAAATTTAAAAAAAAAAAAAAAGGCTGGTGGCTTCCCACTCACCAGCCAAGTGGTTTGAGTAGCCGAAAAGCAGGTGGCTCCCGCCACTCCAGGGCGACACTAGATTGAGGTGTAAAGTGTGTACTATTTATAGGGCATTTCTGGGCCTCACCCTAAGGACTTCTGATTGGCTTTGGGGTAGATCTATCACTCATCTTTTGGGTTCGAGGTGGGTGGAAGGTCAACCACGACCAATACAAAACCACTCCTCAGCTAAGCCCCTCCCCATCTAGCTTCCTGTTGCTGTCCATCAACCACCTCGTAGGCGGGACTTCACGTCCCGCCAATTGGCTGACGAACATGTCGTTCACTCTTCAGTAGGTTTCCGGTTGGTGCCCTCTACTGTCCATCAGTGACATTTCACAAGTCTATTGGCCAAACCAACGTCGCTCTAGACGCCTCTCTCTGATTGGATACTAGTGCTGTCGGTCCCCAATGTACTGAACTCTTATTGGTGAACGCTGCCGTCGCTCGGGCGGTGGCGGGCTCCGGGATTGGCGGGTGCTGGGCGGGCGGTGTCAGGCTCTCGGTGGCGGCGGAGGCGGCGGAGGCCAGGGAGGAAGATGTCGTAATGAGCGGTGGGTCCTGACCGCTGCCGGCGGGGTCTTTCCGGCCCCCAAGGGTCGGGAAGACGGGCAGAGGCCGCAGGGAGGGGAAGCCGGGGCCGGGGGTTCCCCCCTGGGACCGGGCCTGGCGCCGGGGCCCGGCTCCGGGAGGGGCGGGGGAGGGAGGATTCCCGCCCGGAGGAGGAGCGGGGCTGGCCAGCCGGGCGGAGGCACCCGGAAGGGGGCGTTCGACTCCCCGCCCCCTCGGAGCCCGCTGGGCGGGAGGGCGGCGCTTCCGGGGGCTGGTGAGAGGTGCGGGCACCCGGGCGTGCCTGGCACCCCCTTCACCCAGTTGCCTACCCACCTCAGTGCTTCCGGCCTGTGGACACAGCCTGGGTCTGCTCCGAGGAGGCGGCCCACGCTCCTCGCGCTAGCCCTGTGTTGGGGGACCCTCCTGCATTCTGACTCGGTGCCTACCGGCGATTCAGGGCCCTCCCGAGTGCAGAGAGGGGCGAGGGAGTGCTTAAAATGCAGACGGTGCCAACCACATGGGCACTGCGGGGCCTAGAAGCCAGCCTGGTTCCCGATATACCCCAATGGAGAGATGGTGTGTCAGGACACGAGGGCACCGCTCCCCGCCCCCCCGCAAAGGGCAGAGGACTTCTTGCCTTAGACTGCGACGTGGACATAAACCTCGTAATGTTTTCACTTGGGTCCTTGAACACCAGCTAGATACCCGCAAGCTCTTAGCAGAATTATGAGCCGTTTAAGAACTTGCTGACAAAGCTCCCAGCCTGTTAGCTGATGCTCCGTCGGTGGGACTGCTGAATCCCAAAAGCCAGGTGCAAACCTAAGGAATGACAGAAGAAATAAAACGGATATTTACTTTCTTTCTCCACCCTGCCTCCATCCCATTGCTGACTTGGTTCTCAGCCTCCTACCCGTGCTTCTTGGCTTATGTTCCCAGTGGCTTTCTAATTTTAGTTGAAAAGGAACTGTGTCTTCTCTTTGGGCAATTGAGAAACCTGTCCTCACCGCATTCCTTGGTTTTGACTCCAGTATACCGTCATGTTTATTTCTTAATTAACTTGATCCAGGGGGACTCCATCTGGCTTTTCTCAGTGCACATTCTCCCAAAGTTTGTTTCTTCTTGAGGCTACTTCTTGCTCCCTTATTTGTGGTTTCCTAGAGAAAGGGAGGGAAGAGCTTGTAGATCTGCTTTAAGCAAGGAATTGGCTCACAGTCCCCCATTATGCTGATTTAATTGCAGAAAAAAGGGTGATGACTGTTTCAAGGTATACTAGCATGCACTGTCTACGACTTGGCATGCTGTACCCCAGAAGGCCTTAAGTATCACAATGGAGGGCTAAGCGTTGAGTTGGTATTTTGGATAAGATTTTTAGGGCTAGAAAGTTTAGGGTGTTGGCCAGTTGACAGAGAGGTTGTTGAGGGAACAGTGGTGAAGTCAACACCATAGAAGTCATTTTGATTAATAACACAAAGAAACCTGTTGTCTGCAATAATGAATATAACTGCAGTGTCTTGTTTTGTTTTAAATTCTTGTGTGCAATGAAGGGGGCGAATCTGTCAGACAATCTATCAGTTGGGCTGATGATGTCAATGTTCCAGTGGCTTCCAATAGGCATTAATACCTGTTGGAAATGGATTCTCATTGGCTGGGGCGATTGGTAAGTTTTCTAATTCTGGTTCTTCCGCTTGGTTGTACAGAGGCTTAACCCCTCTTCATTTAAAAGCAGTAACAACAAGGAAAAAAAAAAAGCCGGTCTGACATAATTATAAACTCCCTGAGCTAGGCTGCTAAAGACACAATGTCTTTGCCAAGGAGACCCAAGTGGAATTAGTTCATAATTGGATCCTCACCTCACTGCCCTGTAAGGGGAGCTGGCTCCAGGAGGAAGAGTTTGGCACCAGTGTTGACAGCACATAGATTGGCCGGCTTTTTTCTCTCAGATTCTATTAAAGTTTGGGCCTCCGGAGGCCTGTTGGAGGAGAGAAGCTGAAAGAAGATTTTGGCAAATATCTGGGTAAAGGAGCTTCGTGGCATAATAGCATATAGGGCAGTTCATTTTGATATCTTGTCCTTGAACTTCCTCGTTCTTTCGTTGATTACTAGCAGCCTTTTGGAGAAGTTGCAGGGTCCCTTGTAGCTTGAACCGTCCTTTACAATAGGCATGTGATAATTCCTGACTCTGCTTTCAGAGAGTATTGCCCAACCAGGGCCCTCATGAAGACATCCTAAGCTTGTTGCCACTGGTCGGTAGACCCTGGTACTGGCTTGAGTTCAGCAATCTTCTAGACCTTTGTCACCATACATTTCTATGATGGAAATGTAGCATCTTCTTCTGTGACTTACCTTCCCTCCCTCTGTTCTCTGTTTACCCACAAATTGGAAGGCTTGCTTCCAAGGATAGAAAAATGTAGTAATTAAAGTGTATACAGAGTATTAGAAATTGTAGAGATGTGAACTCTTCTGAGTTTAAACAATTATGGGGTCTAGTCTGAAACCTTGCGGGCTGAAGACTTGAAGTAAAATGTATTTGGAGAAGCTCCAGTACTTATGAGTTTGGATAGCTTAACGGGATTAGGGAACTTCTCATAAATTCTAAACGAGGAACACTTGACCCACATGCTGGACTGAGAGGTGGACATCATTATGGAATGAATTCATTGACGTTTTTGCTTATTTGTTTTTTGCTACGAATTAGGGTAAAAACATGGGGCATTACCAACTCCAGGGCACCGTCAGCCTAAGTATCGGGAAAGGATTAGAGATTGTCCTGGAAGAGATGTTCCCCGGTGGTACTGGTAGATTTGTCCAAGTTGACAGGATTCTGAAAGGGAAAACTGATTTTTCCACTGCCTCACGCGATGCTAGAAAGAGAACCCAGGAGCAAGCTCAGTCAGCACTCGCTGCTTAGCTTCCCCCACATGGCCAGGAGGTGCTCTTTCTGGGTGCTCTGAGGCCGTCACCGGCACAGGGCATTACCGTGTGCTTCTCATCAGGACGTGCCCTGGGGAGCCGAGCTCTGCTCAGGAGCAAGGGAGCACAAAAGGGCTGAGTGCCCAGGTTAGATGCTGTTCAGTCTGTCCCCGTGAAAGGCTTCGAGCAGTGTTGAGATATCCAGGCTGTTTGTGTCACCGGAAGAGCATGTGTGCAGGTCCAGCTGTTTGCATCCCTCCTTTGGACGTCTCATTCCTTAGCTGCAGCTGGTGTCAGCTTCAGAGTTGTGTGCTGTACCTGGCCGGAAGCCTCACCGCGTCGTAATGCCAACGTTTAGCTTGGGCGACTGTTGTTTTTGAGACTGAGGGCTCTGAGATGCCGGTTTGCCCTTAGGCCATGACTTAGGCTGTTAGGTGGCCCCTTTCACCTCAGCCACGGGGTGAAAAGTGGCCCAGGAACGACCAGCAGACTCTGGCCTGCCCACTGCCAAACGTCCTCTTTCTAGAGCTTCCTCTTTGGCGTATTTGTTAGCTTTCCCCTGGGACTCAGTGGAATCATGGAGCAGCTTCCCAGAGAGTGTGACTAGGGACTAAGAGACAGCAGGCAGGGCTGCGTGATTGAAAGTGGAGCATTTCTGCCCCTGGCCAGTGTCGGGCTGAAGGCTTCTCAGATTAGCCTAAAGACAGACCAAAACCTTTCCCGGCCTTCCGAACGGTAAATGGTAAGCCAACCCTCTCTTCTCAGGGGAAATGAAGTCAGTGCTCATTTCACAACTGGTCCGAGCCGGGGATGAATGTGGGCGTGACTCACAAGTAAATGTGCCAAAGCAGAGAAAACAAGTGTTTGTACACAGTGGTCTTCTAGGGGGAAAAAGTGTTATCTTGGTTTCTTTTTCTCTCCTGTTCCCTAAGAGCGGTCTGGGACCAAGTACTCTTTGTACCATTTCCTGGGACTGCTCTGTCAGGGTAAAGAGCTGCCCTGGGTCCCCACGCACTTCTCCAGTGTCCCTTCCAGTACCACTGGCTGTGACCCAGGCAGGATGCAAACTAGCAAATGACTGTCACATTTCGAGGAGGCATATTCATATAGCCAGCCCTCATTATCTTAACTCATTTGGAAAAGAATTCCCCTTCCCTGGTGCAGGTTCATTGAAAGAAGCATTGAAAAGCGGTGCCTGGTGTGTGGTGATGAGGTGTGTGCTTTGAGATCTTTGTCCGGGTGCAGGACTGGACTGTGCGGATCTGCACACAGGTACTTGTCCCCGCGTGAGGCAGTGGGCGGGCTTGGGAGTTCCATCTGGGACAGCATCAGCTGAGCTGACCTGGCGGGTGGATTCCAGCCTCGTGCCAGGACATGCACATCTGTGGGTTTTCTCCTGTGGTTCTTAAAACTCCATTTAGGCTCTCCCACTCTGCAGTCTCCAGGATTCATTCACTCATCCACTCAAAAAACATATACTAGGCACCTACTATGTGCCAGGTAGGAGGGATACATGGGTGGGTAAGGGAAGGAGAAGTTCCTTGCTTTAGGAAGCCTACATCTTAGTGGGTGACAATACATAAGTAACTACTGGATATTAGACAATGAGAAGTGGTACGAAGAAAAAGAGAAGACAGAAGAATGTGAAAGGGTGCAATTTATATAGGGTGGTCAGGGAAGGTTTCAGTGAGAAGGTGACATGTGAGTAAAGCCACAGAAGGAGGGGAGAGATTGAGCCATGCTCAGTCTGGGGTGGGGGGCGGGGGAGGTTGAGAACTCAGCCAAGGAGGACAGCAAGTGCAAAGGCCCTGAGAAGGGGCTGTACCTAGTATGTTGGAAAGCAGCAGGGAGACCAGCGTGGCCGAAGTAGTGAAGAGGAGGGACAGGATAGGTCAGATAGGGTCCTTATGTGTCACGGTGGGGACTTCAGTTCTTACTTTGAATGGGAGACAGGATGCTCTTGGGGGGCTCTGAGCAGAGGAGTACTGTGATTTCACTTAAGTGTGATGGGTCTCATTCTGGATGCATGTTGAGAGCAGACTGACGGGAACAAGGTCACAAGCCCGGCTAGGAGGCTTTTGCAGTTAACCAGTGACAGATGATGAGGATCTGAATCTGGGTGACAACAGGTGGTGGTGAAAGCAATCAGATACTGAATGTATTCTGTACTTTCAAAATACATTTTCTACCTTGAACCGAAACACTGTTTGCTGGCTGTCATATGTAGAGTGTGGAAAAAAAGAAGGGTCAAGCATGCCGTACAGGGTTTTAGCACTGAGCTGCTGGAAGGACAGAATTCCATTCACTGCACAGGGAAGTTTGAAGGAGACACAGAATTAGGACGATACCGGGCATTGGTTAGATCTGAGATGCTTGTTGACATATCCAAGAGGAGGTGTCAGTAGGCAGTCGGATATACAAGATATAAGTTTGGGAGTCATCGTTATATAGAACCTGTATGTTACTGGTTGTTAAAATGCTGTGAGGCTAGATGAAACCGCCCAGGAAATAGGTATAGACAGAAGAAAAATAAATGCTGAGACTGCACCCTGGGGCAACTCAACCAGTTAGAATTTGAGAGGAGAGGAGGACCCGGCAAAGGAATACTTTGAAAAAGTAGCTAGAGACATAGATCAACCTGGCAAGTGTGTTCCCGAAGCCAAGTGTAGAAAGTGTTTCAAGGAGAAAGAGGGGTCAGCTGTCAGATCAACACATAAAATAAGGTCTAAGAATTAACTGTTGGATATAGCAATGCAGAGGTCACTGGTGGCACAAGCAGTCTTTGTGGCATGGGCAAAAACCTTGAGCAGGTTCAAGAAAGACTGGCAGGAGAGGAATTAGGGGCAGCACTTATGGGTACCTCTTGCAAAGGGTTTTGTTTGAAAAGGGGAGAAATAACAGCTTTTAACTGCTGAAGGGATTTTTTTTTTTTAATGTTTATTTTTTGAGGGAGGGAGATGAGGGGTAGAGAAAGAGACCGAGAATCTGAAGCAGGCTCCAAACTGTCAGTGCAAAGCCCAACGTGGAGCTTGAACTCGTGAACCGTTAGATCATGATCTGAGCTGAAACTAAGAGTCAGATGCTTAACCAACTGAGCCACCCAGGTGCCCCGGGAATTTTTTTAATTTTTGTTGTTGTTTTAGAGAGAGAGAGAGAGGTGAGGAAGGGGCAGAGAGAAAGAGAAAGAATCCCAAGCAGGCTCTGCATTGTCAGCACAGAGACTGACACGGGGTTTGAACTCACAAACCGTGAGATCATGACTCGAGCTGAAACCCAAGAGTCAGAAGCTTAACCCCCTCAGCCCCCAGGTGCTTCAAATTGATGAAGGGAATTTTAACTTCCTGATGAAACCGTGGGCCCACTAAGAGGCCTGGCCTGAGCCGCCTTTGGCCTGAGGCATTAGCAAGCCGCCACTCAAGAGTTGTTCTCATTTATGTAAAGTCAGTGAAGTTCCTTTTACCCTTACTGAGCTCCTTTATATGGTTATTGTGGTGCTGGAGGCTTGCTTGTCTGCAGTTTGGTGTTTTTAACCACCAGTGTTGCTGCTCCCTCCGTGCAGGCTGGTTCTCTCAGCCCATTTATGAACTCCCTTCAAGGTCCAACTTTGTTCTCTAAAACCAGCCACGGCTTGCTTTTCCCTTACCAACTCTGAATTCTTCCAGGCCAGGCAACTGGGAGAAACTGTTTTGTTGGCTTCTGGCCCAGCTGAGCTGACCAAAATAGCCTGCAGAAGGACTGTTTGTGCAGAGTGAAATTCCTCCAGGGGAAATACCATAGCGGATGGCCAAGAAGGCCATGGTAGGAACCCATGAGGCCAAAAAAGAAAAAAAAAAAAAAAAAAACCAGGTACCGCCAAGTCCTGGCTATGGAGTTTGACCCAAGTTCTCTCCAGAGGGAAAAGAGCTTTCTAAAGCTTATTGTGGTATTTCTTAGGTCCCCTTCTCTCTCATTCCCTGTGTCTCAAGAGTAATATTCTCAAGTGAAAGACCAGTGGAGCGGCCCCCAGTCTGATGGCCAGGGCTTCGGGGTCCTGTCTGAGGCCTCCTCCTGTTACCGGTGCTTCCTGGGCCAGGCCATTGGAGAGACCCCCAGGACAGACACCACTCATTGCCCTCTGATAGGGGAAGGGGCCTGTGGGACCTTTACACGGGCACACAGGACGGGCTCTTGCCCCAGACTTGGGGGTTGGGAGGGAAGAGGTCAGGAAAGATCTTCCCTGCTTAAGTGAATTATAAACCGAGCTGTAAGGACTGGAGTTAGCCAGACAAATGCCAGAAAGAGCAAGCTTAGGCTCCAAGTGAGAGAGGGCGGGTTGTAGTTCCAGAAATGGAAAACACTGAAGTGCCTGTGGGGAGAGTCTGAAGAGCAAGAGATAAAGGAGAGGTAGAGGGGGAGGGGCAGAGTGTTTTTGGCTTTTACAAGCTTATCCTAAGATCATCTGAAGCTATTGAAAGGTATAATGGGGGGGGGGGGGGTTGGCGACTGGATGGGATTTGCATTTTAAAGATTCTTCTGACACTGATAGTGGAGGCTGGATTAGAGGGGGCCAGGCAGAGGCTGGGGAGCCATTTTGAAGACTCTGGGCAGTATTCCAGGCCGAGCAGAAGGTGGTTAGTGCCAGGGTCGGGGCAAAGGGGATGGAGAGTGGTGAGTGGATTGGAGAGAGGTTTATATTTAGGAGATAGACTCATGAGGGCTTGATGAGTCATAGGCAAAGAGGATGATGTTCAGGTTTCCTTGTGATTGGAAATACCAGACAGAAGTTGGTTGCACCAGAGACTACTATTATTCATCGAGCCCGCAGGCACTGAAGGGCCCCTGTGTTGTCTGTAGCAGTGCAGTGAAAACCGGCCCGCCCTCCCCCCCAACCCTTCTGCGAATATCGAGAGACATTAAGCCTGTGATTATTTAATGGGTGGCGAGTGTTACCAGAGGGGTTAACCTCATCTCAGGGGTCTGAGTAAATGACAGCTGGGTACATAGTGGGCTCTCAATGAATTTTTCTGGGGAAAAACCAGGCTGAGACGTGAAGGGTGAGTAGGTGTTAGCTAGTAAAGAGAGAAGAAAGAGCCCTGAGCAAGGAAAGGTCAGTGGCAGAGATGAAAGCTTCAAGGATCTGGAAGAGGGCCTGTGGAGGCCCGGATTGAGAACGCTGGGGAGAGGATGGGCAGAGGTGGCAGCTCGGTGTGGGAAGTCCTGTGGCCCGCCCACGTGGAAGGCTCACAGAGGGCCGGATGTACCCGCCTGCCCCTCAGGAGAGCTGGGCCACATGCAGATCCAGGAGGTGGCAGTCTGTGGACAGTACCTGGAGCCCTGTGAGTGGGCATGGTCACCTGTGGAACAGGTGTTGGGTGAGAAGGATGGGTGTTGAGGAACAGAACCCGAAAGGGGAGGAGGAGGCTGGAGAGATAGGAGAAGATCCATGGGAATTTTGAGGCGTTGGGAATAGTCAGGGTCAAGAACTGCTGACGAGGGTCTGTTGGATCTAGCAGGGAGGAGGTCTTGGGTGACCCAAGCAGGAGCAGGGAGAGCAGAGAGCCAGGGTCAAAGTCCTGATGCTGCTGCTCAGGGAAATAAGCAAGTGAGAAAGGAGGGAAACAGTAAAGTGCCGGCAGCTTTTCCACCAGGCCTGTACAGAAAGAGCCCGGAGACTCAGGGGCTGCTTCTCAGCTGGTGTTCGAACTAGACTGGCTTCCAGTCTGGGGAAAGGAGAGTCAGGGGTGGTGCCATCAGGCCCTAGACCCCACCCAACCCCACCCCCCAACCCTCCAGTCTGGAAGCCTCCCTTGATGCCCTTGGCATTCCTTGGAGCCTGAGAGAGCTACTGTTGCTTGTGTAATAAATCACTGTAAAACTTCACCAGCCAAGGGACTGTTGGGAAAGTTCTAGCTAACCTGAATTAATGAAAAGTCTGAATGGCACAACTCTGAAAGGAATGCAGCTTTTTCTTTCAAGAACGCTTAGGAAATCCCACTCACCGGTGCTGCTAAGTGTAGGTTTCAGTGACCGGATCTAAACTGCTGTTAAAAGCACGCAGTACAATTGAAATGGTCGAAGTGGCATAAAACAATTACGTGGTTTTGCGCAAGAGTCCCTTTGCAGTCTTCATACACTATTTAGCCTCCCTTTGAATAGTATGAAGACAAAGTTAAGCACAATTTATGTCCAAATTACACATTTTAAATATAAGGTTCCAAATTAATGAGGTTCTAAAGTACCTTTGATCATCGTCTTGCAGTTACACATCTGTGCTTACTTCTGAACCACTTTTCATTTCCAAACACCCAACTGGAAATGCTTCTCTTTTCCCTTTCATGGTTAATCCCAGGATATAGTTCTCCAGTGGTAGGGAGATCAGTCTCTGTTTTGACTGCCCAAGCCGGCACCCGAGGGGCCACAAAGCTCTGAGTGACACTAGGAGAGATACTTACAAACACTGGTTTGAAATCTAGAGGGTTATTTCAAGAGCCAACTGGGGAGGAAAATGAAACCAAACCCAAATGGTACAAGGTCGTCGCGCACCAGCAGGCTGCTTCGGTAAATGCTGCTGTAACTTCCTAACTGAAGAATCGCTCCGAGCCCAACCTGGTCTCCAAACAGTTTGAGTCCAGGGTAACAACAACTGTAGAGGGAGAAAGGGAGATGAGTAAGAAGCTCAAGGCCTTTTTTCAAGTCATTTGCACTCTGTCCCATTCTAGTGTCCTTCTATTTCAGAGCAGAGGATGTCTGCGGGAGTCAGTCACCAATTTTAGCTAAGTGAACCTGAGCCCAGGGGAGCCTCCTGGGAGAGCCCCTGTCTTCCCTTCCCATCCTTGGCTGCAAGTAACTCATTTTGTGTTTTTAATCGCAACATGGCCTGAGAATTGAAAAAGCCTTATAAAAAAGTTCGTTTAGTCCAGCTTCCCACCCCATCTAGACATCCCATCTCTGACAGAGACACACATCCTGCCTCTGTCTAAACGATTCCAGAAAAGGGAGAACATTACCTCAAAAGGCAACGGATTCTATCTTTTGAAAGTTTTCCCTTCTATTAATCCAAAATCTGCCTTCTTTTTTTTTTTTTTTTAAGTAAACTCTACCTGCAATGTGGGGCTCAAACTTATGACCCCGAGATCAAGAGTTACATGCTCAACTGACTGAGCCAGCCAGGCATGCCCAAAATCTGCCTTCTTGAAGTTACCACCCTAAAGTCTTGAACCACCTATGGGATAAGTCCCCTGGTGGATATCACTAGTCTGGCATCCTGGTCACACCATTGCTCCTGTCCTCTGACCAAGCTCCAATTGAAAATGCCCCTTTCACAATGTCCCTCAGAATGAAAGCTGACACTCCAGACGTGGCCCAGTTGTGCAGAACGCACTGGGACGATTAACTTATTCTTCTGTGATTGAACTTTTGGAAATGCAGTCCAAGATTGCAGTAGCCTTTTTGGCAACCACATCTAGATTCTATTGCCTCCCGTTTAGCTTTGAGAAGAACCCACTGGGGCTTTTTCCCAGGAGAGCCACTGTTAAGCTCTGTCTTCCTGTCCTGCATGCATGTGATTTTTTTTTTTTTTTTAACCCAAGGGCAAGATGTACTCAACTACAAAGTTTAAACCACTGTTTATTGATTACCACTGTGTGCTCGCTGCTCTCCGTAGTAATTATTGATGCCTCCTAGAATCCCAGGAGGTGCTGTGCCCTTTGTCTTACAGCGCAGTGAGGCTGAGAGGGATGCCCCCGCCACCCCACAGATGACAGCACAGACCCAGCTCTCATAGGTCTGGATGGAGCCTCATGCTCTAAAAGCACTGCACATACTAGTTTTTAAAGATCTCTGAACCCTAATACTGACACCCAGTGTATTTATAACCCTCAGTTTTGTGACATCTGCGAGTTGAACTTGCCTGCTTGGTCTTTGCATGGTTTTCCAAACTTCAGTGGTGAATCGACTACTCTAAAGCCACGTTTTCCAGCCTCTAGGGCGCAGAACCAATTTAGTGAGTCACAGCCAGCATTTAAAAAAAATGAAATAGAGTAGAAAAATACCCAAGCACATCACACAGAGTAACGTAGATTTTGTTTCAGGAAACTCAGTGCCTGAGCATAGGACAGGGAGGCGTGTGGGTGCGCGCATACTCAGTCTTTATGTAAATTGTTTTTATAACTGTGGTTCGTGGTCAGAATGCTTTGAACATCACTGCTCTAAAGGAAAAATGTTTTTGAGTCAACTTAGATTGTCTTCATTAGAATGCTGCAACCTTACTTAATTGTGCACAGAAATCTGTTTATCAACTCATTGATCTAGCTCCTATAAAATTAATTAACTACAAAAAAGCCAGTAAGAATCACATCAGCAACTTCCTTCTGGGAGGATGACACTTGATGGAACCCGTATCACGGCTGTCAGCAGCAGCGTGCCACAGCCTCGACACCTCAGGCTCCCTGAGCTGCAGACGCCTACCCTGCAGCGTCTAGTGCAACGCAGCCCTCCCACGCTTCTTAAGAGCCGTCATCCCTCACTTTGCACAAGTGTGTCGTGAATTAAATGTGCAGAATTAAGTTGTCTTAATTAGCCCACGCAGTTAGAGCGGCACCACTTGGCACTGGTACAGTTGTGAAAACACACACAGGCCCCGAAACAGGCAAAGCCCAGTAAAGCAACAGTCACCCAGTGATCTCTATAGTATGCGTTCATTTTTAAAAGACCATCACAGTGAAAACACCGGAATAAAACATTCTGGTAGAAAAAAGCACGGGCCTCCCAGGAGAAGCTGCCCACCCTTGCCCTGGGGCCCACCCCTGAGTTTGAGACACCCTGGTGGACCTTGCAGCAAACTCCCCAGGGTGTGTGGATCTCAGCCCTTTTAGGTAGAGGCACATTTAGCTTAGCCCCCAACCCAGACTATCCTGCCTGTGTTTTTGGTTTTGTTTTTGTTTTTTCCTTCTCGTTTATAACGATATTACGAAAATTGCAGTCAGATCCCTTGTTGAACTAAAACACACAGCAAAACACCCTTCTCTTGGTGTATCCATACAAAACCCCAGGAAACAAGCATGACTCATTTTTTTTGCAACCCTGTGCTTATTCCTTACGATAACTGCTTCCTTACTGCAGTAATTGTAGCGTGCAGTCATCTGTTCTAGCATTTTGCCGAGGATCAGTGTCTGTATTATTGCAGGATCTCCTAATACGATTTTGCCTAGAGCTGCCCTCTGGCTTCTCATATACTTTGCGAGTGTGCCTGTAAAGTCTTACTCTGGAGTGCAGTTTGTGTGGCCCTAGGGCCTGGAAACCATTGAAGGCATCGGTCTTGCTGGCCCCTCGTCTGTCCTGGGCTTAGTTCCTTCCCCTTGACTTTTTCTTTCCCTTCCCCCTACCTTTCCCGGGGAAGAATGACTCTCCGCCAGAGGCCAGCCTAGACGGAATAGTTTGAGTAGTTGCCCTCTCTCCATGACTTCAGTCCTCTTCCCAGGAGATCAGGGGGCTCACTGCCTTCTCCAGTCTCCAGACTAATAACCTGGTTTCTGTACTTCCTGAAAGCTACTTTCCAGAGGTTCAAGGTACAAGTCTTACTGCCCAGTGGCCTTCTCCTTAGTGACTTATGAACTACAAGATGGCATAGATTCTTTGCCCCAATTCTCATGATTTCCACTTTACTTATATTTCTCTTAGATCGGATTTAAGTTCAGAGTATTGATTCCCTTTGTTACTTCCTCAGCGTTCTTTAGTTTTCTTTATTTAAAATTAAAAAAAGCACAATAGAGTATATTCATTGTGGGAACATGAGAAAATCCAGGAAAACAAGGAGAAAAATTCTGAGTCAAATGAAATTCTACCACCAAGGGATAATGGCCTTTAACATTTCAGCATTTTTTTTTAATTTTTTTTTTCAACGTTTATTTATTTTTGGGACAGAGAGAGACAGAGCATGAATGGGGAAGGGGCAGAGAGAGAGGGAGACACAGAATCGGAAACAGGCTCCAGGCTCTGAGCCATCAGCCCAGAGCCTGACGCAGGGCTCGAACTCCCGGACCGCGAGATCGTGACCTGGCTGAAGTCGGACACTTAACCGACTGCGCCACCCAGGCGCCCCTAACATTTCAGCATTTTTAGAGACTTTTCCTGCTGTACTCCTATTTAGAAATATAACACATTTAACAAAAATAGAGTTTACTCTGTTTTCATTCTTTTTGTTATATTCAGTCATTAGTTCTAGTCTTGGTGACACCTTTGGGGCCATACCTACCATCCTATATAAATTTGCTTAAAGCAGTTCCCCACGTGCTGAAGATCCATACCTGGGCCGTTGTGCCTTTGTAATAAAGGCTGAGAATAAAGCACCTAAGGTTTCCTCATGGAGCAGGCGTGTCCTTGTAGAGATCCTGGCTGAGGGATGCTTCTCTCCCAGGTTGGCTTGGCACCTGGCTATAGCAAGAGCGAGCAAGAAGCTTGGGTTAGAACTAGGGAGTTAGCTGCGGGGGAGGCGGGAGGGCGCCTCCAAATAGGGATTCCGATCTCGCTAGGGAGAGTCAGCAGTACCCTGTAGAGAGAGCTCCATTAGGTGACTGAAGCTGCTCTTGGTATAGTCTTGTATCGTCACGTTCTCCCAGGCTTTATGATGGCTGGAGACAGGACCAGCTGTCCTCACAGCCCCAGATGGCCAAGTTGGAGGAGAGGAAAGAAGGTCATCTACTAACGGGCACCTGGGTGGCTCAGTCGTTTAAGCATCCAGTTTCAGCTGAGGTCATGATATCATGGTCAGTGATTTCGAGCCCCGCGTCAGGCTCTGTGCTGACAGCCCAGAGCCTGGAGCCAGCTTCAGATTGTGTGTCTCCCTCTCTCTGCTCCTTCCCCACTCACACTCTTTCTCTGTCTCTCAAAAATTAATAAAGATTTTTTTTTTTTTTTAAAGAAAGGTATAGGGTTGCTAATCTTGAATGGGGAGATGTGAGGAAAGGTTAACATCTCTTGGAGAAGCAGCAGCAAAGAGGCGAAAAGAGTGTCTGAGCCAGTGGGCTTGGGTTCTGTTCCGGCATCTTGTGCATTGTTCTGTCTCTTCCCTTCCAGCAGGTCCACAGACCAGCATGGCTGCCACTGCCGCTGTCAGTCCCAGTGACTACCTGCAGCCCGCCGCCTCCACCACCCAGGTGAGTGGGCAGTGGCTTCTGAGGGTTGGGCTGCATCGGCCTGGAAGCACTCCCGGAAGCCGACATTAAACCACAGCCAAAAGCTCTGTACTGGCTAGGATACGAGACCCGGGAAGGTTCGGTTGTCCGCTTTCTCTGAACTAAGAAGCCAGGGCTGCTTACCTAAGATGGCACAGTTGAGCCGAGGGAAAAGCAGGGTTAAACTCAAGGTCCCTTCCACCAGACCCCCTGACCATAAAAGGGAAACAGAGGCTGTGTCCCTACACAGAGGCTCTGTCCCTGTAGCCTCAAAAGAACAGCCCTCCCCACTTTACCAGAATGTTTATTCTTCCTGTTGGCCCTCCCTTCTTCTTTCCCTCCCTCCCTTCCTCAGCCCTTCCTCAGTTGAGGAATCAGGGTTCCCTTCACCCTGTGATGGGCCCATGGACTTCTGTCTAAGAGCTGAGGATGGCTCCGTGAGCCCTGAGAAACAAGGATAGTGGGAAGTAAGGGTGTTAGTTTACCCTGCTATGGGGGCTTCTGGAGAGTTACTTCCTGAGGAAGGCATTGCCCATTCTTTCTCCCTGAGAGAAAGCAGAGCCAGCAGGGAGGGGGAAGATGCTGGCACCCTGTCTACCAAGGTGGCGAAGAGCCTGCCAGGGGCCACGAAGGGCAGAGGGTGGCTGGGCAGTGGGTTGACACCTCACTTTCTCTCCGCCTGTTCTCTCGCAGGATTCCCAGCCATCTCCTCTGGCCCTGCTTGCTGCAACATGTAGCAAAATTGGCCCTCCAGCTGTTGAAGCTGCGGTGACGCCTCCTGCTCCCCCCCAGCCCACGCCACGGAAACTCGTCCCCATCAAACCTGCCCCTCTCCCCCTCAGTCCTGGCAAGAATAGCTTTGGAATCTTGTCCTCCAAAGGAAACATCCTTCAGATTCAGGGGTCACAACTGAGTGCATCCTATCCTGGGGGGCAGCTGGTGTTCGCTATCCAGAACCCCACTGTGATCAACAAAGGGACCCGGTCAAATGCCAATATCCAATACCAGGCGGTCCCTCAGATCCAGGCGAGCAATTCCCAGACCATCCAGGTACAGCCCAGTCTCACCAACCAGATCCAGATCATCCCCGGCACCAGCCAAGCCATCATTACCCCCTCACCGTCCAGTCACAAGCCTGTCCCCATCAAGCCAGCCCCCGTCCAGAAGTCAAGTACGACTACCACTCCTGTGCAGAGCGGCGCCAATGTGGTGAAGCTGACAGGTGGGGGCGGCAATGTGACGCTCACGCTGCCCGTCAACAACCTCGTGAACACCAGTGACTCCGGGGCCACCACTCAGCTCCTCACGGAGAGCCCCCCCACACCACTGTCTAAGACTAACAAGAAAGCCCGGAAGAAGAGTCTGCCTGCCTCCCAGCCCCCCGTGGCTGTGGCTGAGCAGGTGGAGACGGTGCTGATCGAGACCACTGCGGACAACATCATCCAGGCAGGAAACAACCTGCTCATTGTTCAGAGCCCTGGTGGGGGCCAGCCAGCCGTGGTCCAGCAGGTCCAGGTGGTGCCCCCCAAGGCTGAGCAGCAGCAGGTGGTGCAGATCCCCCAGCAGGCCCTGCGGGTGGTGCAGGCGGCATCTGCCACCCTCCCCACCGTCCCCCAGAAGCCCTCCCAGAACTTTCAGATCCAGGCGGCTGAGCCGACGCCTACTCAGGTACCGCACTCACCCTCTGCACCTGCCTCCCTCTCCTTCACACTGAATGGCTGACACTCCGTTCCCCCTGGGCTTGCTCTGGAAGATGGTGCTGATGCATTTCCCACTTTGACCTGAGTGCTAGGATTCAGCACTGTCTGGGGTGGGCAGGAAGTGGCCATTTGGGCCGGCAAATGGGCTCTCTTCAGTTCATAGGGCTATGTACAGCTCATCCCTATACCTATATTGTGGTCCAGTTTTTCTTTCAGGGAGTCTCTTTTGGAGGATGGGTAGGGGGCAGATATATACTTTTTAATAGTAAAGTTCGTTTTTTTTTTTTTATTATGGAACTACATACTCAGAACGGTACAAGAATGAAACGAATTTCATTCAGAACCATAGAATTTGATGTAAAGCAAGAAAATTCTGGTCATTGTTAATGACAAGAAAAAAAAATAGGGAGACACAGGCCAGCTTGATGGCAGGAACTCTTAGGCTAGATTCATCTGTGATGCTAAGAACTTCAACAAGAATGTTCTTATTGGGGGCTTTTATTAAGGTGGTGTATTACTCTGGAATCTCTTTGGCTCTGTGTGAGTTGGTTTTATTCTCTGTATATGCCTACTAAGGGCCAGAGATGGTGCCTGTGCTGCAGATGGAGAACCTGGAACTCAGGGAAGTTAGGAAATATCCAGTAGCTCATGGGGCATAGGTGACAAGAGCCAGGATTCAGCTTGAAGTTCTGACTTCAAACCCCACGCTCTTTTCTGCTTTTCACTTTGACTTGCTGGGTCTCAGTGGCAGGTGCTACAATTAAAATTGAGGACAAGGATTTTTTTTAATGCAAGAAAACAGCTCCTGCCATTGAGGAACTTATCATGCAGTTGTCTAGAGAGAGAGAACCAAGGCATCACCATCAGTGAGAGTAGGGAGTTGTGTCCTCTTCCTGGGAAAAGGAGTGCCCTTGAGTTTGAGCTGTGCACATGGGAGTCACACAGGAGGAAATCTGAGGTCTGCCTTACAGTGCCTCCTCCCTTCTGGCACATTCTGTATTGTCAAGTGATTTTCTTTAAACTGTTTAATTTACTTATTATAATGTCTATGAGGTTTCATCATCAGATCTGCCGTACAGAGGAACTGAGGTGATACCCGCTCAGGTGCAAACATCCTTGGCAGTACCTCCCCTCCGTTCCCTGAGGTCCCAGATCTTGAGATTGATGGAGGCAGGGCTTAAACCTAGGTCTTCCTAAGGACATAATCATGCAAATGTGCATAGATTTAACTACAATATTATTTTATTATTTTTAAAATATTTTTTAAAGTTTTAAATTTTTTTTTTTTTAATTTTTTTAACGTTTATTTATTTTTGAGAGACAGAGAATGAGCAAGGAAGGAACAGAGAGAGAGGGAGACACAGAATCCAAAGCAGGCTCCAGGCTCTGAGCTGTCAGCACAGAGCCTGACGCGGGGCTTGAACACACAAACCATGAGATCATGACCTGAGCCAAAGTCAGTTGCTTAACCGACTGAGCCACCCAGATGCCCCAGTTTTAATTTATTTTTAAAAGAGCGAGAGAGCATGAGTGGGGAAGGGGTAGAAAGAGAGAGGGGGACAGAGGATCTGAAGCGGGCTCTGCTTTGCCAGCAGAGAGCCCAATGTGGGGCTCAGACTCACAAACCGTGAGATTGTGACCAGAGCTGAAATTGGATGCTTAACTGACTGAGCCACCCGGGTGTCCCTACATTATTTTAAAGATAAAATAGTTTTCCAATATCCTCAGGTGCTGTATATTATACCACTAATTCTCTGTTAACTGTAGATGTAGGCAGTTTCCAGTCTTCTAGCTAAATAAATTCCTAAAAGTGGGGCAAAGGATATGGACATTTTTTTAAAAAGGCATTATATTCTGATTCAGACATGGGCAGTTCACGGTCAAATCTGGCCCACCCATCTGCTTTCATAAATAAAGTTTAATTAGAAAGCAGACATGTCCATTTGTGCTGCATTTGCACTACAAGGCAGAGACCTCATCATGACCTACAGAGTTTAAAATATTTAGTATCTGCCCTTTACAGAAAAAGTTTGCTGACCCTTGCTCTATTTTATGAACAAAAATGTTCTAGTAACAGAAACTTCAGATACACGGAAAATAGCAATTAATGTGCAAAAGGGGCACCTATGAGAAAATTGGGGATGAGAACTGTGTATTCATTAAGAGATGCTATAAGGTTTGTTTCTTTGCTTTTAACTGAGAAACACAGTCTCAGATAACCCAGGAATTTAAAAATAGCACTAATCGAAATCCCAGCAGGACTTTTTTAACAAATAACTTTTTGCCCCTGAATCATTTGAGTGTAAGTTGCCACCACAATCCCTGTCACTTCCAAATGTTTTATAGAAAGGGTCTCATTATTACATGCAAGGACATTCTACATAATGACAGTACAACCATCACACCTAGGAAATTAGCAAAGAAACACGCTAGCATCTAGTTTAGAGACTCCACTCAGGTCTCAGCACTTGTCCCGATAATTCCGTTATGGCAAAAGAGTCTTCCCACGTAGTTGGGAACTACATATGCATGTAGTTGTCATGTCTCCTTAGCCTCTTTCGGTCTGGAACAGTTCTCCGTCTTAACTTGATGTTCGTGACCTTGACATTTTTTTTTAATGTTTATTTATTTTTGAGAGAGGGAGAAAGAGGGCGCATAAATGGGGGAGGAACAGAGAGAGAGGAGATGCAGAATCAGAAGCAGGCTCCAGGCTCCGAGCTGTCAGCACAGAGCCCGATGTGGGGCTCGAACTCACGAACCATGGGATCACGGCCTGAGCTGAAGTCAGTTGCTTAAATGACTGAGCCACCCAGGCGCCCCTAATTTTAATTAAAAAATGTATATATTTTTTAATTTTGAGGGGGGGAGGGGCAGAGAAAGAAGGAGACACAGAATCCAAAACAGGCTCCAGGCTCTGAGCTGTCAGCACAGAACCTGACACAGGGCTCGAACTCACAAACTGCGAGATCATGACCTGAGCCGAAGTCGGATGTTCAACGGACTGAGCTACCCAGGTGCCACAATCTTGACACTTTTGAAGGCTACAGGCCAGTTATTTGTAGAATGTTCCTCAGTTTAGGTTTGTGTGATGTTTCCTCATGACCTCTGGGCTGTGCTTTTTTTTTTTTTTTTTTTTTTTTTGCAGAAATACAGAAGTGATGCTGTGTTCTCACCATATCCTAAAAAGGGTGCATGATTTCAATTTGTCTCCCTACTGGTGACAATTAAAGTAGCAAATATGTTCACTAGATTTCTGCACCTTTTTTTCTTTGTAGTGAAGTAGTATTAAGAGGAAGATACTTTGAGATTATGTAAATATCCCATTCCTCATCAGACTTTTGCCCACTTGTTTTAGTATCTTTTATTAGAAGAGATTTTCTTAAAATTAATGTTTTATTTTAGAAGAGGTTATATTTACAGAAACGTTGTAAAGGTAGTGCAGAGAGTGTCTGTTTACCTCTCACTTGAGTTTCCCCCAGTGTTAAACATCATACGTTACCAGGTACATTTGTCAAAACTAAGAAACCGACATTGTACAAGACTGTTACCTAACTCCAAACTTGATTTGGATGTCACCAGTCTTGCCACTTTTGTCCGCCTTCTGTTCCAGGATCCAGTCCACATACCATGTTGCACTTAGCGGGCACATCTCCCTGGGCCCCTCAGGTGATAGCTTCTTGGTCGTTATTTTCCATGATCTTGACAGTCTTGAGGTGTATTGGTCAGGTATCCTACAGAATGCCCCCAGTCTGGGGTTATAGGTTTTTGGAAAGAATACTACAGAGGTGAGATGGCCCTCTAATCACATTATATGAGGAGTATGTGATGTCCATATGCCATCCTGATGATGTCATGTCCCTGATAACCTCTGTCGCTGGTTAAGGTCGCGTTGGTAGGTCTCTTCATTGAAGTTACTACTTTCCCATTCTCTGTTCTTTTTTGTTTTTAAGTTGATTTACTTATTTTGACAGAGAGAGAGAGAGAGAGAGAGAGTGAGCATGTACGCACACAAGTGGGGGAGGGGCAGAGAGAGAGACAGAGAATCCCGAGCAGGCTCTGCACTGTCCATGCAGAGCCTGACACGGGGCTAGAACTCACGAACTGTGAGATCATGACCTGAACCAATATCAAGAGATGGACACTTGGGGCACCTGGGTGGCTCAGCTGGTTAAGCCTCCGACTTCAGCTCAGGTCAATTCTCACATTTCATGAATTCGAGCCCCACATCAGGCTCTGTGCTAACAGCTCGGAGCCTGCTTCAGATTCTGTGTTTCCCTCTCTCTCTCTTTCTCTCTCTCTGCCCCTTTCCTGCTCACGCTCTGTCTCTCTCAAAAATAAATACACATAGGGGCGCCTGGGTGGTGCAGTCGGTTAAGCGTCCGACTTCAGCCAGGTCACGATCTCGCGGTCCGTGAGTTCGAGCCCCGCGTCGGGCTCTGGGCTGATGGCTCAGGGCCTGGAGCCTGTTTCCGATTCTGTGTCTCCCTCTCTCTCTCTGCCCCTCCCCTGTTCATGCTCTGTCTCTCTCTGTCCCAAAAATAAAACGTTGAAAAAAAAAATTAAAAAAAAAAATAAAATAAATAAATACACATAAAAAAAGAGAGAGAGAGATAGACACTTAACCGACTGAGCCACCCAGGCACCCCTCTCTGTTCTTTGGAAGGGAGTTGCTAAGTCCTAATATGGGAGTTGCCCATATTCATGGGCAAGAGTGGGGGTTAAGAATTAAGCTCTGCATCCTGGAAGAGAAAGTATCTACATAATAGTATTGGGAATTCTTCTATAAAGATGACTTTTTCTTCTTTATTTACTTATTCAATCATTTATTTCTAGCAGTAGAGGGACTCATGTATATCTATGTTATACTTTGGGTTATAATCCAGGACTGTGTTATTTATTTTGTTACTCACATTGGTCCCACCCTCGGCCATTTGGAGCTCTTTCGGGTTGGCCTCTGTATCCCCTGACATACTCCCATCCTTTTCTCTTTTAAATCAGCTGTAAATATTCACATACTATGAAATTTACCCTTTTAAAGTGTACAACTCAGTAGGTTTTAGTATGTTCACAGAGTTGTGCAGCCATCCCCACTGTCTAGTTTTAGAACATTTTCATCACCCCCCCCAAAAGAAACCCTGTACCTTTAGTAGCCACTCCTCCTCTCCCCTTTCCCCCAACCCCGCTGGCGACCACTAATCCATTTTGTGTCTTTATGGAATCGTCTATTCTGGGTATTTCATTAAATGGAACCTTACAATAGGTGAGCTTTTGCGGTCGACTTGTTTCACTTAGTAATAATGTTTTCAGGGTCCATCCCTGTTGTAGCAGGTTTTTCATTCCTTGTATTTTCCTAGCCCCAGCCCTGGGGTGGACCATTCTTCCCAGGAGTCCTGGTTCTGATTGGAAATTGTGTCATTCTCTTCTCCATCTGTTTATTTATGTCAATAGGGACTATTAGGTTCCCATTTTATCCAGTGGGTTATAACCCATGAGTATTATTATTTTCATGTTCAGGTTTTCCCATATTTGGCCAATGGGAAACCCCTCAGGCTGGCTCCCGTGTCCTCTTCCCATGACACCACCATTCTTGTACCTTCGTACTTTCTGGTACAACAGGTGTTCCAAGGTCTTGCACTTTCCCTGCCCCCAAACCTGGAATCAGCTCTATCTCCAAGGAGCCCTGGTTCCTTTTAGTGGAGCATGAGTTTTAGAAGCTGAGACCTGGGTGCTGGGTGAGCTCATTATCCCTGGAGAATTGCTGCTCCCAGCCTCTTTCAGTGGACACAGCCAAGGAGTATACATAAATATACATAAGTACGTACGTACACATATATGTAATACCTACATAGATAAAGATACGGACACGCACATAGCTACATATATTATCACACATTTCTATCTCTGTTTCTCTATATTGAAACCCAAGAGTTTCCACCAGTACCTCCGATTCCTGTCCAGTGCCACACACTTTATTCTCGATTCTCCCTTTCCATATTTGTAACCATCTTCTGTGACAGAACCCTCGCTTCCATTAGCCTTAATATACCCCTTTCTGGATCACTGCCCCCTGGATTTCAGCTCTCCCATGTGGACAGGTGCCAGCTGGGGCTGCGACACCCGTGCCAGGCTGCTGTCATCACTGCCCCACAAATGCCCTCCTCGTCCCACTCACGCTCTAACGTGCATATTTTTAAGGCTTTTGATAGACCTTCCCACATTTCCCTCCAGTAGGCCCAGACCACCTCACAACTCCTGCTCCTGACGTAAGAGTGCCCGTTTCCCTGCTGTCTCACCAACAGCGAGCATGTTTTAATTTTCCATCTTTGCCAATCTGAGGTGGAGGACAACTGTTCCTCATCGATTGTGCCTCCTAAGAGCTATTTTCGTTTGGCGGTCACTCATGGGGCATCTTTTGTGAAGTTCCCATTTAGCTCCCTTCTAATTCTCTACTTCTGACGCTGGCGTTGTATCTTTCATGCTGAGGAAATTCGGTGTTTGGTTTCCAATCAGTCGTCAGCATTTGTCACCTTAGTGTGGGGATGCCATCAACAGTGTGTGAATGTAGGTCTGGGCCGGCTGGGGAAGACTTGGGTGGGTGAAGAGGCACCCCCACTTCTCACTTGGGTGCGGAGGGATAACACTGTTCAAAGTGCAGGGGCCCAGTCTCTGCTGGGGCACTGACCCTTTTTCTCCGGCCCTTCCCAGGTCTACATCCGTACGCCTTCCGGTGAGGTGCAGACGGTCCTTGTCCAGGACAGCCCCCCAACAACAGCTGCAGCCACCTCTACCACCACCTGTAGCAGCCCTGCGTCCCGTGCTCCCCATCTGAGTGGGACCAGCAAAAAGCACTCGGCCGCAATTCTCCGGAAAGAGCGCCCCCTGCCAAAGATCGCCCCCGCTGGGAGCATCATCAGCCTGAACGCAGCCCAGCTGGCAGCAGCGGCCCAGGCCATGCAGACCATCAACATCAATGGTGTCCAGGTCCAGGGCGTGCCTGTCACCATCACCAACACCGGAGGTGAGAGTGGGCCCTTGGGCCAGGGTCTGGGCAGCAGGCCTGCTCGCCTCACCCCTGGGAGCCGTGGGCCAGCCCGGGGTTCCCAGGAACCACAGCGAGAATACCGCCCATCATTTGCCTTGTCCCTTCTAGCTTAAGAGCATGTCCACTTGGTCCTTACAGAAGTCCTAGGAGATAGTTTTTGTTTTTTGGGTTTTTTTTGTTTTTTTAAACATTTGTTATTGAGAAACAGAGACACAGCATGAGCAGGGGAGGGGCACAGAGAGGAGGAGACACAGAGTCTGAAGCAGGCTCCAGGCTCTGAGCTGTCAGCACAGAGCCCGATGCGGGGCTTGAAGTCATGAACCGTGAGATCATGACCCAAGCCGAAGTCGGACGCTCAACCGACTGAGCCACCCAGGCGCCCCTAGGAGATAGTTTAAGATGCGTGTTGGCCCCACCTGACAGCTGAAGACCTTGAATATGGTGAAGAAATAAGACGTACTCAGGAAAGCTCTCCAGCTAACATACACATGCAAATTAGCATGGTACAGACCAGAGAGGGATGTTCAAGGGAGGTTCCAGGTAAAGGGACTTGAAAGAAGGCTCCTAAGAGGAGACAGCCTTGAGTTAACGGTTAGAAGGAAAGGAGGGAGCCTTTGGCAGTGGGAATGGCTTGCGCTACACTTCAGCTGGGTGGTAATACTTGGCAGTATTTACAGCGCCACGGCCCTTGCACGTAATCAAAGGAACATGGGAGCTACCTAGCAGAATGGTTCCTGGTGCTTTAGCTGGGTGTTCTTAATTTTTTGGTTAAAGTTTTTTAGAAATTTATTTATTTTGGGGCGCCTGGGTGGCGCAGTCGGTTAAGCGTCCGACTTCAGCCAGGTCACGATCTCGCGGTCCGCGAGTTCGAGCCCCGCGTCGGGCTCTGGCCTGATGGCTCAGAGCCTGGAGCCTGTTTCCGATTCTGTGTCTCCCTCTCTCTCTGCCCCTCCCCCGTTCATGCTCTGTCTCTCTCTGTCCCAAAAATAAATAAACGTTGAAAAAAAAATTTTAAATAAAAAAAAAAGAAATTTATTTATTTTGAGAGAGAGAGTATGTGAGTAGGGGAGGGGCAGAGAGAGAGGGAGAGAATCCCAAGCAGGCTCCATGCTCTCCATGCAGAGCTTGACGTGGGGGCTCGAACTCAAATGGTGAGATCATGGCCCGAGCCAAAATCAACAGTCAGTGGCTTAACCATCTGAGCCACCCAGGTGCCCCCTCGTTGAGTGTTCTTCAGCTGGGTGAGGAGCACTTTTCAAGCCAGTGGCAGTTCTCTCATCCTTAAATGAATTTATGTCATTCTGGTTTAGAGGCATAGGATTGAATCCACTCAGAGAGACACCAGTGTTAGGTCAGTGACACTCCCCATGCTTTGAATGGCTTTATGCACGTTGCAGAGGACTTGATTTGTCCCGTTTCCGCACACTTATTAACAAAAATCCCTGGAGACGTCCCTGAGAGCAGAGTTGGTATCTCACAAGGGCCTGAGGTTGGAGGCGTTTCTGAAGAAACACTCCAGGACCACTCAAGACAAGACCCTTCCCCACTGAGGTCACGTAGGCAGAGTCTGACACCGAACTCTGCCTGCGTAGTGTAGTGTTCAGGACACTGCCCTGGAGGTCGACTGCCTGGGTTCAGATGCAGCTTCTACCAATTATTACCTATGATCTTGATATGCCGTTGAGCCTCAGCCTCAACCATAAAAGAGGGATAACAGTCTCTAACTCAGGGGGTTATGAGGGTTAGATTAGTTAACACCTTTAAAGTCTCTAACGTGGTCTCTGGCACCTGACAGCCTCCCAAAAGTGTGAGCCGCTCCGATGATCATCTGTGTCGAGTGCAGCAGGGAAGAGGGGCGCCAGGCTTCGTGACCCTGAACCCTGCCCCACTCTCGTCCACAGGGCAGCAGCAGCTGACGGTGCAGAACGTCTCCGGGAACAACCTGACCATCAGCGGGCTGAGCCCCACGCAGATCCAGCTACAGATGGAGCAGGCGCTGGCCGGAGAGGCCCAGCCCGGGGAGAAGCGGCGCCGCATGGCCTGCACGTGTCCCAACTGCAAGGACGGGGACAAGAGGTGATTCGAGGGGGAGGGGCCACGCCCCCAGCCCGCACGGACCCTGTTGCCCCGGCCCTTCTCCGGGACGCAGGTGGGAGAGGGGTGAGGTAGCAGCTGCCTGCCACCCGTCCCCCTCACCTTTCCTGTGCTCTCCGACCTGACCTCTCGTCCTCTCTCCGACCTGTCCTGCCTCCCTCTTCTACCCCCTCCCTTTCTCGGCTTCCCACCCCCTCCGTCCCCACCCTCAACCCAACTCCCAGGTCTGGAGAGCAGGGCAAGAAGAAGCACGTGTGCCACATCCCCGACTGTGGCAAGACCTTCCGCAAGACGTCCTTGCTGCGGGCTCACGTGCGCCTGCACACCGGCGAGCGGCCCTTTGTCTGCAACTGGTTCTTCTGTGGAAAGAGGTTCACACGGAGCGACGAGCTCCAGCGGCACGCCCGCACCCACACAGGTCTGTCCCCTCCCCTGCGGCACGCTCCAGGCCGCACGGGGTGCTTCCGGCCTCTCCCTCAGCCCACTCAGAGACATCGAGATTCCCGGCCGCGCTGAGTGAAAGCTACGCTCTCACTTCTCGGGGGGTCCAGGCCTACCCAGGAAATTATTTCAGGCCAGTCCTTTACTGTAGCGTTTGCCAGAGTGATGCCATTCACGTTACGCAGCCTCAATGACGTCTGCCGTAGCTACATGGTTATTTATTTAAGAAGCCCTGCTGTACCGTGCCAGCCACTGGACAGTGCGTGTTACCAATGAACTAACTTAATCCTTACAACGACTCTGTGGGGAGGGTTCTTTATTATGCCCATTTTACTGAGACATGGGGAGGTGGCCGGGTCACCAGGCCCTCTGGTTCCCAGGTCAAAATCTCTTTTTTTTTTTTTTTTTTTTTAAGTTATTTATTTTGAGAGAGCATGAACAGGGGAGGGGCAGAGAGAGGGAGAGAGAAAATCCTAAGCTGTCAGCGCAGAGCCCAACACAGGGCTCCAGCTCACGTCCCGTGAGATCATGACCTGAACCGAGATAGTTGGACGCTTAACTGACTGAGCCCCCCAAGTCCACGGTCTAAATCACTGTCCCACACTGCCTCTGCTACTATCACTTTCCAAATGATTTTCCTCAGATTGTTTCACTGTTTTTACTCCTTTACGTCTAGTGCAATATTTTTGGCACCACAGGCTTGGTAATAGTTACATATTTTAATGCGCTGGCAAATAAATGCAAAACTATAAAGTAGACCAGTGTTCGTCCAGCTACCACCTAACACTGTCGCGGGCATCTCCAGTGGCCCGCGGCACATGCTTCGAGAACCACTGCCAGAGCGAGTGTCTCCAGTGAGCAGACCCCTGGCCTGGGACTAGGGATGGGGCACGTGACCCGAAGCTACAGCCCCTGGCCAGCCACCCTCCCGGGGGGGGGGAAGAGGAGTAAATATTCAGAATGGCAACTGACAGGTCGGTGGGCAAGTGGGGTTTTTCCGCAAGTGGGTCAGTCACAGGGACAAAGATTAGAAGGAAGCAGGTGACAGCCCTACTTGGGAAGAGTCCTGGGTGCAGGTACAGGGACACAAGTACAGCATTTCAGGCAAGGGACAAGGGAGGGGAACAAAGTAGACTGGGAAGTGACGTCATGGGGGTGGAGGGAAATATGAGAAGTATGAGCTGCCGGAGGGTTTAGGTGAGTCGACCACAGGGAGCAAGCGTGTAGGCAGGAGGCGGGTAGGTTATGATGACAAGGCAACGCCAGCTTTACAGGGTGCCCCTCACACGCATCCCCTCTTCCGGGCTGGGACAGCGTCCGCACGTGGGCTCTGAGTGACGCGCATCTCGTCTTCCCAGGGGACAAACGCTTCGAGTGTGCCCAGTGTCAGAAGCGCTTCATGAGGAGCGACCATCTCACCAAGCATTACAAGACCCACCTGGTCACGAAGAACTTGTAAGGCCAACTGAGGCGGGAGGCCCTGAAGATACAGTCCCCCGTCTGTGTCCTGCCTGGGCCCCTGGTGGAAAGGAGGCTCCCGGTGCCCTGGGCCACCCTCAGCCCCTCCCTTCTGTTCTGCGACCGGTCCCATAGGAAGGGGCTCCGTCGCCCAGTGCTCACCTCCTTCTGAAGCCCCTTGGCTCTGCCCTGGCCCTTCCCTCTCACCTCGAGCTCCGGCCTGCCCAGACTGTGGACAGTGGCCGTGCCCAATGAGACGTTCTAAACCAGGACGAATGGGAACCCTTATTTCCAAAGGAAAAACATGAATTTCACTCCGTCGAGGAGCAAAGTGAGCCCCCCCCCCGACCCCGTCCTCTCCCCCCAACACTGCCGGAGTCGCATTGTGCCATGCCCCTCTCTCTCCCGCCCCTCCCCGGCCCCGCCAGCCACCCAGGACGCCCCGGGACCCTGTCCCCAGGGCACGGCCGGCATCCACCTCCGGGGAGGCTCACGGGGCTGCCTCACGCCACATGCCACATGCCCAGCCCTGCCACCGCCCTCCTCCAGCACATTCCAACTTTCTATTTAAAAAGTCGAGCTATCCACTGATGCCCTCTTTTTCTATGGAGAACGTTGCCTTATACTCTACTTCAGATGATGAACACTGTGTATTGTGTGTGCTTTAAAGTTTTATTTAATTGCTCCCTTCTTCCTGTCCTCGTTACTTGCCTCCCCCACGCCTGCTTCAGTTGAGGGTTTGGGGGGCCATGAGGAGCGTCGGGGTTTTCTCTCTCTCTAGCAGTTTTCTTTTCTAAAGGACACAGCATTTCAACTCAAATCTGGATTCAGATGAAAACACCTCCACCTCCTGATCCTCTGCCCTCAACCCGCCCTGACCGGCCCCAGCCCTACTTGTGTATAGTGTATATTGTATAATAGACAATTGTGTCTACTACATGTTTAAAAACATATTGCTTGTTATTTTTGAGGCTTTTAAATTAAACAAAAATCCAACTTTATTTTTAGTTGTAACTGCTTGAGGTATGTTTTATGAATTAAGTGACAGATTTGTTATCCTTTATTAACGATGTACTTTGTTGGTCAGCACTGGGCTGACAAAAATTTTTTCTTGCTAATAAATTTAGTTGCCTGAGGCAAAATCTGCAACTTGGCAGGTGCAGCTTCTTTGATCTTTTACCACAGAGAGCTTGGGGGGCGGCGGGGGGGCCTCCAGAGCAGGGAGCCCTGGCCTCTCACGGCAGTCCACGCTGGGACCCAGGCAGGACCTGCCCTCCCGGCCTGAGCAAATCCAGGCCGCAGCCTGAAAGGGACCGCGGCCACACGGACCTCCTGGCGTTGGCATGCAGCCCAACAGCAGCCGGGTGGGACCTCGGGGCAGGGCCTAGTGTAGGTGTTCCCGCTTCCAGAAGCCAGCTTTGCGGGAATCAAAGCTGGCACGCTCTGCCTGCAGACTCGAGTCACAGCAATGCCTTCCTTATCAGCGGGCGAGTTCCTTCCACTCCCCCGTCTCGAGAGGAAGGCTTTGGCCTCAGAACGTGTTAGTAGGAACTGTTACTCTGGGGGAGAGAGCTTAGTCCCTGGGGATCTTGGCTTTGTCCCTTCCCAGAGGCTAAAGGGTCTGGAGAAAAGGCAATTTCTTAAGGGCCAAAATCCCTTTCCAGGGCTGGGACCCCAGCTTTACTCAAGAGAGGACCCTGGCCACACATTCCATTTTTCCTCTGTTCCCCGCCCCAGCACCCCAGAGAGGACAGCGGGATGATTTTGGTTTTAACAAGGGCTGCAGCTCTGAAATTCTGGTGGGGATCTTGGGGGAGCAGAGCTGTGAGGAGGACAGCAGGGCACATGTTTAAACCTAGCAGGGGCCAGAAGAGCATCCGGGCTGAAGGGAGAGGTGAGTCACATAGACAACAGCATGTGCTTTCCTTTCAACAACGACCTCTTACGCTCACAGGGACACAGCCAGGGATGCTATTTTGCAGGAGTGGCCAGGCTCTTTTTTTTTTTTTTTTTTTTTTTTGAGCTATCCATTCCCTCACTCTGTTTCCTTTGTCACTGGTGGCCTGCATTTGCAAGCAGATAGCTTTTACTCAGAGCCAATCCACCCTCACGTCGGAAGAAATAACAAGGATATGATCTCAGACAGATCATGGGTTCTCTGCCCCTGACCAACTGTACACAAACCCTTTGGGTGAAACCAGACCTGAATGTGCTCTGGCACAGAAGCCTCTCGACCAGCCCCCATCACTCCTGTATCTCATCGCTGCACTGGCAGGAGGAAGACGCGAGGTGGTTTCTCTCACTCACGTGTGGGTCACAAGGCTGGAAAAAATGTCTGGCTGTGTTCTGAACTGGGATTGGTGGAGAGAAGGGGATTACTAATAAAGTGGCCACTTTCTGCCACATTTCCCCCCCCCCCCCCTTAGCTTTGCTCTTAGTCACAAAGAATTCTCCTTTCCTGGGAGTTGATTCCAAGCCATAGGCTTAATGCTCCACGCGCAGAAACTGACCCAACTCCCGGGCATCCTTTGGAAGTGAGGGTGCCAGCCCCCGGCGGGCAAAACTGCCTTTTGGCACTCGGGATTTCCCTTCTTCAGGGAGATACTCAGGTTCCACAGTCAGGCCTCACTATCTCTGCTTCCCATGGGATGCCTGAGTCAGATGGGGAGTGGGAGAGTGCTCTCTGCCCAGTGTGGGTGATGGCATAAGGAAAGAACAGAAGGACCTGGTGGCGAGTTAGCCCTCATCTGCCTTAGTTTACTGGAGAGTGGCAGGGGGCAGGGTCTGTGGATGGCGTGATGTAGCCCAAGCTCACCCCAGGGCACCTGATAGGCCCTGGTGGAAAATCTGGGGGCAGGCCACCCCCAGCAGCTCAAGAGTGTGGGTCACGCTGCCCGAGTTCCCTCCTCTGCCCCCTTCCCTCCTCAAGGTCGTTGGCATCAAGTCCCCCCCTCACTGCCCCCCTCCCTTCTGCTCAGTGATGCTCAACACTGGGGCTCTTTGATCCCAGGTACTAGGATTACAGGCCTGGAAGGAAAGGGGACTGGGTGCCTCCTTCCTGAGACCCTCCTTCCTAAAGGCAAATCCAGGCAAAATACCTTAAAAACAAACAAACAAAACAAAAAACAAAAAACCCAACTAAGCCAGCAAATAGAGCTCAGGCTTTCTTCAAACCTCAGTCCATCTTTACAATCACCTTCTGAAAGCCCTTTGAGGCCCCCCCCTGGAGAATGACCCAGAGCCACCTGCAGCCTCTCAGGTCCCTGTACCCACTGGGGGCTCATGGCTGATGGAATGCAGCTGTGGTCTACACGGTGGTGGATTCCAGGAACCCTAATTCCGTGATTCACTGCCTTGGGAGACCTCTTGTGACCTGACCAAGGTCTTCGGGGTTGGGATGAAGTCATTAAAGGAAGTGCAGTCATGTCGGTACAAGTGGCAACTAGGTTTCCTAGTGAAGGAACGGAGGAGGGAAAGGAGGAGGCGGGAAGCGAGCCTGGGAAAATGGACTCCAGAACAGGGACGGGCAAACCACAGCGGGTAGGGCAGAGGATCAGGGCTTGAGGAGGAGAGTCAAACACTTGTTCATCGCCATTCTGGGCAGGAGGAAATGAGAAGTGACCACAGGTCAGGCCAAAAGCAAGGACCAACCAGGACTTCTCAAATGAAACTAAGAAGCCACCAGGTCATATTCCTTTGGGCCTGCCTGGGAACCCACCATCAGGCCCCCTCCCTCTGCCTGTGGCCCACACTCCAATGACCAAGGGAGCCAGGGCTGATGCCCTAAGCCTAAGCCTTGGAAAGCTTAACATCCCTCCAGGCAACGAAAGCACTTGGCCCTGCTCCCACCAGGTGCAAAACCCCCCAGTGTCTCCCCGCCCCCCATGCCTAGCACCCAGGTACAGAGAAGCTTCACAAAGGCAGTTTATGCACAAACATTACAGAAGAGTGTTTCCTGGCTGTGACTGAGCAGGAGCCAGAGACAGTAAGGGATGTGGTCCCTCCCACGAAGGCGCTTCTGATGAGGCCTGGGGCTGCCCATGAATGGACGTGTTTGGGAGCACACACAAGGGTTGTGTGCCCATGAGCACACGCAAGGGTTGTGAGGAGTTAGCCACACAACCACGGGCAGGACACTAGGGTAAGGGACAGCCTCCTCTCCAACCCACTGCAAGCCTCTGATGACCCGGCTCCCATCTAGGCCCCCCCAGTGACCACACTACTCAGGGCTCAGGTATCTGCTGGCTGAGTACCAAGTACCCACCCTCCTGTGTGTCCTCAGTGCACCCCAAGGCTGGACCCAAGAGTGCCTGAGCTTAGGGCCCCCAGCGCACCCCATTTGGCCTGCCATCGGACTCCTGGAAGGCTGGGCGCTACATTTTACCGCATCACGGCCACCTTCTTGGGCCTCCCACCTCCCGCCGTCCTCCTTAATTCTCCCAGGCCCTCTTCCCTTCTCAGACATTCTCATCCTCCCCCATGGCCTCAGATACCACCTCGGCGGCTCATGACGCCTAACCCAGTCTCATCAGCCTAGACCTCCCCCCTAAGCTCCAGACATGATTATCCAACCTGGCCAAACATCGGTGTCCCATAAACCCTCACGCTCCATGGGTCTGACTGGCTTCATTTTTCCCCCAAAACCTCCTCCTCCAATATGCCCCACTTCAATGAACAGCACCACCCATGTTTTCTAAAGTTATCATGGTGGGTGGATTCCCTCCCCTCCGGCGGCGCCCCAGACTCCGACACCAGGCTCCCGGCTCCCAGCTTCTCCTTAGACAACACTGCCGAATCTCTCAACGTTTCCCTGTCACTGCCTCGCCCTCCCTTACCCACCACCCACTCGGTCACCAGAGTCAGGTCCCCAAACACAATCACTGAGGTCCAAGTGAAATATATAATTCAACCAAACAATTAGACTACAAGGTGACATAAGGACATAAATGCAAAAGCCCCGGAAGGAAACAGGCGAGGCACAGCCCCCAAACCCGTACCCAGCCCTTTGTTTCATATTGAGAAACCAGTGTGCCTCCTCCGTACAGTGAAATATTACAATACGTTCTCTTTTCATTTAAGACTCTCCCGAGGAAAGATTAATAATTTTACAAAGTTGGGGGAGGCAGGAGGGTGGCAAAGTGTTTAAGAAAAAGCAGTAACCATAAAAAATTCATTTCTCCCACGCAGACAAAACCCCTGCTGGGGTTTCGGCAATAGCAGCAAGGCCGGCCCCTCTCCAGTTTGCGCTGCAGGGCTGTTTTCTGATCCAGACACCAAATCCCACTAGGCAGAAAAGCACAACACAAGCCTGCTTGTTGTTTTCAAGACAGAAGGGAAAATCTAAAAAGGCAACCAGTTGCAAACTTCCTGCCTAATCGCCAAGGATGGGAGAGGCTGCTGGAATCTAGTACTTTTTCTCTCCATCTGGTCTTAAAAAAACAGAAATTAGACACTCTGGTTCAACAAGAGCAAGAAGGATTAAAAAAAAAAAAAAAAAAAAAAAGAATTGCTGTCTAAAAGCCTGACCCTTTCCACTGCCTGATCTTCAGCAGGTGCATGAGGCCTGCCTACTTGTCCAGCCTGTTCCTCACCATCTTGCTCTAGGAGGATCACCTGTTTGTTCCACATTTCCCTAACACTGTGCCTTTACCCACATCGTTCCCTCTTCCCGACATGCCCGTTCCATTGTCTATCTGGCAAACACTTACTCAGTAAGACAAATCAAATGTCGGCTCCCTTTACGAAGCCTTTCTGACTGACCCCTGGAGACCACTTTCTCCTTTCTGCTCCCCTTTACCTCACAGAGATAACTGTTAAAGTACCTGTAACTCATCAACCTTTAGATCTGCTTCCCCCTATAAACCACAAACCCCCTGTGGGCAGGAAGCATGTCACTTTCTTCATCTCAGTATTCTCAGACCTAGCTCAGTGCCTGATCCAAAAGAGGTCTTTAACAAAATGTCTACTGAATGAATAAATATCTATACTGAGCTCTTGGCTCTTAAGCAAACCATTCAGATGATCCTAGTCTTGTCCCAGACTCCCAGGTCCAGGGTAACATAGCCCAGGAGTGCTAAGAGTGGGGCCCCATGAACAAAACCATCTGAGTTGAAGGGTGCTAATGACCGCTTACACAAGTTCAAGTGCATGCACTTGGAAGGAGCGGAGAACAGCAACGTTCACAGGTGGGAAGACAACCTCAACAAGAAAGTAAGTCCAGTCAACTCCCTCAGTCATGTTGATGGAGGAAAACGATGTAGCAAACATTTCCAACCAGCGGAGAATCCATCGATCAACATCATTAGGATTTGAGACATGTATTATTTCATTGCAGTAAATTGGTCTTCTAGATTCCATTTGGCTCAAGCTACAACCATATAATAAAAGATGATAGGTATCTAATGTTGGGCTTTATGAAGCATCACACTTAGTAATGCAGACACCTGGGTAGGGCAGGAAGTTCCCCTTACCTGGCACAGTCCTGGGGTGCCTGCCTAGATGGCTCTGGCAGCTCCCCTTCCTGATGTTGGTGGAAACCAGGACTACTGAGAGGACTTGACCCAAGGCTGCCCCAGCCAGGTCAAAGCCGGAATGGGTACTGGTAGGTTTTTCCATTTCTCAGCCCTGTGTCCACAGCCTGGAAGTGGCTTTGCACAGTCACTTGCTCCCCTGTGCCCCCAGTTATGGCTGGCATTGACATAGGAACTAGACTCCAACTACCTAGGAAGGGCAAAATGTGAAGAAGGGAGAAACTTGGCTAAGAGGAGGGAGGCCCAGGAGGGGTGGGGCTGTGGTAACCTTTCCATCTAGCAGAACACTGACTAGTGCGAACTCCACTGCATGAAAGGAGAAACCATGAGCACCATGAAAGGAGAACCCAGGGTTCAGAGCTGGACAGGGAAGATGGCTCTGGTCTGGGGTGGCTTGATCCCAAATGTCTCTCTTCCTGCCTTTCCATTCAGCAGTCTTCCTTCCCACCCCACAGCCTCTTCCTGACCCCACTGCATCTCCCCAGATTCCAGAGAGCCCCACCCTCACCCCACCCCTGCCCCCCTTCCCTGCCCCATAAATACAATCAGGCACAATACACAGTATCCATCCTGTGCGACCCACAACTCACTTCAACCTCTCCCACCCAATTTCTCCTCCTAACTAAATTGCCCCTCCTGTGTCTCCCTATCACCTGGCCTCAGAGTCTGGCCCCTAACTCCGTTTTCCATTTGTCCTTTCCCTGCCCCACCAGCTTCCCTCCAGGGGCTACTTCCTGCACTAGGCTTGCCTCCAGGCACCTGCTAGGAGCCAGCCATTTAACACTGACCACTCCCTGTAAGCCCCCAGTGACTCATTCCCCGCTCCCAGCCTGGGCTGCTGCCGTCCCTGTACCTTTAACAAACCTCCACGTGCATGTTAACGGCGGTGACAGCATTTCCTTGTGTCTCTGCTCCCGCCCCCGGAGGCGCCGCCCATTGGCTGCTGAGTTCTTCTGCTCTCGCTCTAATTGGCCTCGCTCCCGCAAAACTCCAACCAATGGCCTCTCGGCGCCTGTCTCCCTCCTCCGACCCTGAGCGCCCATTGGCTCTGGGGACTTAGTACCTGTTAGCCGGGCTTGGCAACTGGAGAATTCTTCCTTCCCCCGGGTAAAGTCCCATGCTGAGAAATTGGTTCCGAACCCAACGGAACCTGGCGCCGGGCGACGCCGGGTCACGTGGCTGGCGGCCTCATGACGTGCGGGCTGCGAGGCGTCACCGCGACGTTCGGGCAACCTACCGAGCGGCTCCTACCTCCACCACCTGTGCGGTGGCGGTGTCGTCATGGACCTGGGACCGATGCGCAAGAGTTACCGCGGGGACCGAGAGGTGCGGCCGCCGCCGGGCAGGGCCTCCCGCAGGGAGGGGTCCCCGCGTCATCCCCCGAGGGGAGGGGAGTTTGGGGTCACCCGCGTAGGAGAAGGGTGTTCAAAGACAACCAACAGGGGGCGGGGCTCTGGGGAAACAAGGATGAGAAGAGGCAGCAGGTCACAGTGGGTACGCTCGAGCTCTGGGGGCGGCCCTGGCTGGGATCCTGCCATTCACGAGGTGCATCTCCTTGGGCGATAACTTAACCCCTCTGGGCCTCAGAATTTCCTCACCTGGGAATTGAGTACCTTACTCAGGGATGTTGTGGACTTTGATATTTGCAAAGTGCTTAGAACAGTGATAATCAGCTTCTAAATATTTGATAAGTGACACATGGACGAGGGGTACTGACTCAAGGAGGTGGGGAAGAGAAAGCTCCAGCTCTCACTCACTGCCTGATTCAGCCCCTTCCCTTACCATTTCCAGAAGTTCTTTTGCTTTTTCCTCCTGAGAGGAGGATCCAACAGAACTGTTTAGGAATCGAGGCCAGAGCCACCGTTTCTAAATCTGGTTGTGTGTGCGCATTTCCAGAAGTACTTGTTAAACATTTTGTGAAGCAGTTTTTCCTTAAACCTCAGACCTACTGAGAATTGGGGGGGGCGGAGCCCAGGAATGTGGCTTTTTTTTAATGCTCCCCAGGTGATAGGTTTGACACCCTAATTCATCGATCACTAGCTATGGGACTTGGCAACTTATGCCATGTGTTTATGCCTCTGTCCTCACCTGTAAAATAGGACTAGCAGAACACGGGTGCTGTTTTTTGTTTTAATGAAAAGTGCCCGGAACAGTACCAGGTACACAGTAAGCGCTGTATGTGTTTATTAAATACAACTCTCCTTTCTCAGGCATTTGAGGAGACTCAGCTGACCTCCCTGGACCCCGTGAAGCAGTTTGCTGCCTGGTTTGAGGAGGCTGTTGAGTGTCCTGACATAGGGGAAGCCAATGCCATGTGCCTGGCTACATGTACCAGGTAGGCATAGCTGTGGGCCCATCTGTGAGTGGGTACAGATGAAGCAGGAAACTTAGGAAACTCTCAACTTAGTGGAATGCAAGTTTATGTTACAGCTATGTTATTAGCATGCTGGGTGGCCTCAGGCATGTTACTTGTCCTCTCTGGGCCTCCGTGCCCTTACCTGTAAATGAAGATCACACTTCACCTAATTCCATTTCAGTAATAAATGTACTGCCTCGTTTATCTCTGCTCTTAACGCACCTCCCCCCAGCACCTCTGTCTTTCTCATCCCTATTTACCCAGTTCCCATCTGCCCTTTAAGAGCTACATCTCCTGGGGGGCACCTGGGGGGCTCAGTCAGGCTTCCAGCTTCAGCTCAGGTCATGATCTCACGGTTTGTGAGTTTGAGTCCCGCATTGGGCTCTCTGCTGTCAGCGTAGACCCCACTTCAGATCCTCCGTCCCCCTCTCTTTCTGCCCTGCGCATGCACTTTCTCCCTCGTTTGCTCACTCTCAAAAATAAACATTAAAAAACAAAACAGTTACATCTCCTGGAACCTCTCCATAAAGCTCCCTCCCTCTTCTGAAAGCTAGCACAGTGCTTGGTTGTATTATTTATTTAACAATCAGTCATATACCCCACGAGACACCTCTTGTATTAGCCTGTTATTCAACTCTTCCTTTCTCCCCTCTATCAAAGTGTAAGGCCTTAAAGACAGGGCTCTTGTTCTGTGCCCCTGGATATCCCCCAGAGCTCTGAGCAGAGACCCTGGTATAACCACCTTTACTGTGATCACTAAGCATTGGCTGACTGCAGTATTGCTGGAGTCCGCTAGGACTGCTATGATAAAATACCACAGACTGATAGGCCTAACCAACAGAGATTTTATTTTCTCACAGTTCTGAAAGCCAGAAGCCCAAAATCAAGGTGCTGTCAGAATTGGTTCCTAATGAGGCCTCTCTGGCTTGTAGAAGGCCGCCTTTTTGCCGTGTCCTCACATGGCCTTTCCTTTGTGCATGCAGGGAAAGGAAGGGAGAGAGAGAGATCTTTCTGGTATCTCTTCCTCTTCTCATAAGGACACCAGACCTATTGAAATTAGTCTCCCCTTTATGACCTCATTTAACTTTAATTACCTCCCTCAAAGCCCTATCTCCAAATATAGTCACATTGGGGGTAAAGGATATGGGGGGGGACTCAGGGGAACACAGTTCAGTCCATAACAGGCCCCCGGCAGTGATGTCATACTTGCACCTCTAGGATAAATCCCCGAGGGCAAGTGGGAATGGGTAGCCTGTGTGCCCTGACAGTGCAGAATAAGGGGGCACAGGTGGGGGTTGCTCAGGGGAGCATCTGTGGGGAGGGGTGGTAGCAGGGACTGTGAAATGGGCTCTGATCACATGCTCTGATCTTTGCCCCAGAGACGGAAAACCCTCTGCCCGCATGGTGCTGCTGAAGGGCTTTGGCAAGGATGGCTTCCGTTTCTTCACTAACTTCGAGAGTCGAAAGGGAAAAGAGCTGGTGAGGGTTCACAGTAAATCCTCCCGGGCCTGCAGGGTCCAGCCCTCGCTTCCTCCGTCGCTTTCCTATGCCATCCCTGCTCCAACCCACTTGCTGTCTGTGGTTAGGCACCGTCCTGCCTGTGGGCCTTTGCACTTGTCCTTCTCTTTGCCGGGAATGAGGGCTGCCTCTGACCATCCCTGTCATCTGTTTACCTAACTGCCTAAGTCCCTCCTGTCCCTTCGGCTCTCAGACCCAGGAAAGTCCTCCTCAGTTCCTGTGCTACATCAGTCACTGTTCACTGTCGTTATAACTTGTAGCTTTACTTTCTGCCCTTTTTCCAGTTTATAATTGTGGGTTTATTTATGTGGTCGTGTGATTTGTATTTGTCTCCTCTGCTAAACCCCCAGTAAGCTCTGTGGGGACAGAGGCTGCATCTGTTGTTTCTGTTATTCCCACCACCACCACCCCCAGCACCTCTCCTGACGTCAAGCCTAGACCTGATACTCTGTGTGCATTCTACTCATGAATCCAAAGAAGTAGCCCTCCCTGAGTCCATGCCAGCCCCAAATGCATTTCTGAGGACTTGCCAATCTATGGATTAGAGACCTGGCAAGCCTCACTTTGGAGTCCACATGGCTTTGGTTCTCAGCATAGCTCTACCACTTACTGTGTGAACTTGGGCATGTTACTTAACCTCTCTGAGTCTATCTCCACACCTGTAAAAGTAGGCACACCTTTGAGGGTTTCAATGAGATGCTGTAGTGAATGCATCCGCTGGGGGCCTGCGTGCTACAGACTTCCTGCCTTCTTTCTGCATGGCGGAGGTGTCCTCCCTGCTGTTCTGCTGGCTGACTGTGAATTCTCTTTCATTTTCAGGACTCCAATCCCTTTGCTTCTCTTGTCTTCTATTGGGAGCCTCTCAACCGTCAGGTGAGTGAGCGTTCCCAGGACAGCCTGGGGCTCATGATGGATGAGCCCCGTGGAGGTCCCCAGGCCAGGCAAACATCCCACCTCTCAAATACCTCTCAGGGAGCTGGTCTGCTTGGGGTCAGCAGTGATGGGCCGGTGGGTAAGGAGAAGAGAGAGGAAGGAGGCCTGTGTTGGTAGGGAGGGCGGGTGGTATTGAATGCTGTCTAGCCAGGGCCATGCCTGAGCAGGTGCGTGTGGAGGGCTCCGTGAAGAAGCTGCCTGAGGAGGAGGCTGAGTGCTACTTCCACTCCCGCCCCAAGAGCAGCCAGATCGGGGCCGTGGTCAGTCACCAGAGTTCTGTGATCCCCGATCGGGAGGTGAGTTGGGCCCCTCCTTAGTTCTCCGGGTGGCAGGGGCCTTCGCTCCTCCCCAGCAGCTGTCTCCGGGGGATGCCAGGGCCCTTCCTCTTTAGCAGAATGAAAAGATGGTCTTCCTGGGGAAGTAAGGATGAGTAGTGGGGAAACTGGCTTCCTTCGTCTGACCCTCCAGTTGGACTGTGCTCCCAGAGGCCAGCCTGCCTTGATTACCTGTGTCCCCCGTGCCTGGCACACAGCACGTGCTTAGTAAATCGTTAGTAAGTGGTCTGGGCCTTCCTCCATTTCCTTCCCCTGGACAGTATCTGAGAAAGAAAAACGAGGAACTGGAACAGCTCTACCAAGAGCAAGAGGTGCCAAAGCCGAAATACTGGTGAGTGATACCTGCTGGTCCTTCAGCAAGGGGCACCAGAACCCTTATGTTTACTCACAGCCACCTTATCTGTGGAATTACAGATCTATTTCCCCCTGGTAATCCTCCTCAGATGCATCCCAGCGACTTCCTTCAAGGGGCCCTGGGATGGGGACTCGGGACGGGGGGCCCTGGGATGGGGACCTGCTGGAAAAACGCACAGAGCACGAATCCGCTGCTTCTCCTTGAAGGGGTGGCTACATCCTGTACCCACAAGTGATGGAGTTCTGGCAAGGCCAGACCAACCGCCTGCATGACCGGATCATCTTTCGGCGGGGCCTGCCAGCAGGAGACCGCCCTTTGGGGCCCATGACCCACCCTGGGGAGGAAGACTGGCTCTACGAGAGACTTGCACCCTGACTTCCAATCTGTTCGTGCCGACCAGAGCTGAGGCCGAGTGCTAAGAGAGGGTGTGGGGTCTGGAGCCAGACCCTTCTAAACTCAACCCATTTCCCTCCCTACCCCTTATATTGAAGGCTCTCCGGAGTTCAAGCTCCAAATTCTGTATTTTCAGTTGGCTTTCCAGTAGGCAGTCTAGTAGAGTGGATAGGCATTTACAAATGGGAAAAAAAGAAATCCCACAATTATGTTCTTGACCTTGAATGTGATTTATTGGGAGAGTTCCCTCAAGAGGTAATCGCTGGTGTGATTCCCTTTTTCTGGTGACCCTGAGAGGGCCCCCAGCTGCCCTGTTACCAGTGTGACTGAGCCATACTGCCCAAAGCTGATTGGTTCCAGCGTAAGCACCTGAGCCAGTCTAGCCAATCGTTTTTTTCTTGTCAACAATTTGAAATTTGAAATGAAGAGATCCAGAGTCTGAGAGGCATTGTAGCCAAGTCGTTAATGGCAGCCAAGAAGATACAGCCTCCAGCTGCTGCTCTTGAAATTCCCTGAGTGACCTTGGATCCCTTCTCCCACCTCTGGGTTGTGCAATTCCTCCTCCCACCTCAAAACACCCACTATCCTGTGGGGGGTGGGGGTGGGGGGAGGAGGAAAGGAAGAGGAAGGGAAGAGGAAGGGAAGAAGGAAGTTAGGAAGGAAGTTGTTTGGCGCTTAAACTAGCTAGAATCAATTTCTGTTGCTTGCAACTAAAGGAGACTTAACTTACTTACTTGTGTACCCTACTGATAACTGCCTCCCATTATCTGAAGCACCACGATGTGGAAAATGGATTAAATTTATTATCTGGAGCTCCAAAGGCAACATAAGTGGAAGTTGCACGGAAGTAGATTTCATCTCAATGTGAGGAGAGACTTCAAATAGCCAGGACTGCCTAAGATGGAGTGGACTACCTGTTAGGTCGCAAGTGTCTCTAGAAGTATTCAATCCCAGGTAGTCAGAAGTTTTATAGAAGGGATTCATGTGCTGGTACCTATCAGCCCGGCAGATTTCAAGCAAGCTTTACTTTCCATGCTTGTTTATGAGAATTATATCTGCGTGTATATATACATACATATATATATTTCATTTTCCACATATAAAATTGTTTTAGGGTTTATACTTTTCTCACCACTCCTCACTCCCCCTCACCAATCCCCCCCCCCCCCACCCCACCTCTACTGATGATGACTCCTAGACACTGGTTTTCTTCCGTTCTGGAATTACTCAGGGAGCTTTAATCAGATGTGATTTAACTGGCCCGAGTGTGGTCGGAGCTTTGGGAAATTGAAAAGCTCCCCAGGGAATTCAGTGTTGCCAAAAGTCGAGAGCCTCTGGTTTAGATCCTTGCCACTCACAGTGTGGTCCACAGACCAGCAGCAGCAATACCACTTGGGAGCCCCAGACTCGTGGATCCCATTCTACATTAAAAAAAAAAAAAAAAAAATTCTTTTTGACCTTTATTTTTGAGAGAGAGAGAGGTTGGGGGAGGGGCAGAGAGAGAGGGAGACACAGAATCGGAAGCAGGCTCCAGGCTCTGAGCTGTCAGCACAGAGTCCAACTCGGGACCTGAACCCATGAACCACGAGATTGTGGTCTGAGCCGAAGTCAGATGCTTAACCAACTGAGCCATCCAGGCGCCACCCCCCCCCCCCACTTTCTACATTTAACAAGACTGCCCCCCCCCCCCAGGTGACCCTGACCTCCAAACCAACGACCTCCCATCCTCACCACTGGATTCTTCATCAAGGCTGGGCTGAGGCCTGTGCTGAACTGTATTTACTTTTCCTGAGCTCAAGTATGGTGACCAATGACAACCTGAATGAATGGCTGTGGAGGGGAGCCAGGCTGGGTAAATGTTTGCTGTGACTAAGCCAGGACCAGAGATCTATTATCTGTGCACGTTGGCATTGAACTTGCCAACTCTGTGAACTGCTTCATTCCACTGTGTGGGTGTGTGCCGCGCGTCAGGGTCACGAACCGGCTTCTCCAAGGGTGGCCCTCTCGGTGCTGGTCCCCCTCTGAAGCCTGAGTGCAGGCAGGCACAATGCTAACCCTGTGGCCACTGTAGGAGAGGGCGCTGGGGTGCATTTCTCTACTTTGCCTTGTTATTGGAAGCTGTGTATCCCCCCACCCCCACCCCCTAGGTGTGGGCCTGGTTTCAGCTGTTCCTTTCCTGTTCTTTGACAATCACTGTGCTAAGTCCGTAATAAAAGTTCATCAGCAGTGTGTGAGACGAATATGCAGCCAGGCCTGGCCTCATCCCCACCACCCCAGGGAAGAGGGGAGTTGGGGAATTTAAGCCACACCTCCTCTCCCCTAGAGGTTGGGCGGCCAGCAGGGGGAGCCCGCCACCCAGGGTTGGCCCCTTCTGGGCAGTGCAGGCCAGTTCTGGCCAGCCCCTCCTGCCTCCCCCCTTCCCCGCCTTGGGTCGTGTCCCAGTGAAACTGTGGTCGATAACCCGTAGCCTCTTGCAGCTCCTGCACATATTTGCACTCTCGGTTCCTCCTCCTCCTCCGGCCTCGTGAAAGCTTGCAGCTGCCTCCCTCCGACTCCCTGGCCAGCCAGATTTCCCTTCGGCTTTTAGTATGCACCCACCACCTGCCCCCAACTTAGGGAAATATGCGGGGCTTCCCTGGAAGATTCCTGTGGACATCACTTTGGGGCTGGAGCAGGGTCTCCGGCACAAGGCAGAGGGGCCGTAGACCCTCTCTCCTAAGAGGGGTAATGGTGGCAATGCGGTGCCAGCATTGGGTAGAAGCAGGGCTTGGTGCCCCAGGGCCCAGCATCATCCCCAAGCCCCACCTCCCTCAAGGAACCTCAAGATGGGCTCAAGTGGCAGGTTCCTATAGTCCGGTGTCTCAGAAGACACTCAGCCTTGAAGGCGGTTAGCTTTCCCCCATTGGTGCCGGAATCGGGATTCCAAGCCCCAGACATTGCCCTCTCCTCTCCCAAGCGGATGAGAATCAAGAGTGGAAGGGGCTGTGTGCAGCAGTCATGTGCACAGGCCAGCCCCGGCTTCAGTCTCAGCTCTACCATTGCAAGCAAATGGCTTCACTTCTCTCCGCCTCAGCTAACTCAGCTGGAAAATGGGGAGGACAGCACCTGCCTCAGGTGATGAGGGGATTGAATGAGGAACCTCAGGGCCTGGCCCATCGTAAGCTCTGTGTAAACCTTGGCGATTCACAGTGGACAGGGCTAGAGTATGGGGGAAGTCAGCTCCTCCGTGGGACATTTTATGGATTAAGTAATTGGCTGGACCCTAGAAAGTTCCATGTGGTGAGGATAGGGGAAGAGGCCTTGGGGAAGGCAGCACCTGAGTCAGCCTTCCTTCCCTTCCTCCGGCTCCTGGTGTCCCTCACTCATCCTCAGAACTCCCCCTGGCCTGGGTGAGGCCACCCAACAAAGGCCCCCTTGTATAGGTCTGTTTGTTTGGGTAATAAATTTCCCTGAGCCACACTCCCTGGGGTGGAGTGGCCCAACAGCCTGCAAGCAACTGACCTGGAAGCTGCAGGACCACATTGTTTGGTTGCCACCTTGGTTTCTCCCTGTTCCCACCAAGAGCTCCAGAAATTTGTCCAATTTTTTCTAGTTCCCAACTCCTGGGGCTTGAGAAAGATCTGGACCTAATAGCACAGGGAGCACACTCTTTCCTCTTCCTTAAACAGAAACCGTGGGCTATGGTGGAGTTCTTTAATAAAGGGAAACCAATGTTAACTGAGCACCTACTATAGGACTATTTATGGGACACTTAATATTGGCCATTCCCATGAAATAGGTACTATAACAACCCTTTTTACAGAAGAGGAAACTGAGGTAGAGGTTCAGAGAACTTTTTTTTTTAATTTTCCCCAAATCACCATTTTTACTAAGCTATGGAGTGAGAATTTGAATCCTGATCCCAAACCAAACCCCTGCGATTTGGGGGTCAGTCTCCAAAGGTCTCCTCCACTCTCTTAGAGCCCCTGATGGTCTCTCTGTTGACCAGAAGTAACTGACCACTGAGTTGAAAATAGCCCCTCCCTTTGCTATATTTTCACATTGGGGACCCTTCCTTTGAAAAAGAAAAAAAAAAGAAAAAAGAAAAGAAAAGAAAAGAAAGAAAAAGAAAGAAAGAAAGAGAAAAGAAAGAAAAAGAGAGAAAGAAAGGAAGGAAGGAAGAAAGAAGAGAAAGAAAGAAAGAAAGAAAGAAAGAAAGAAAGAAAGAGAAGAAAGAAAGAAAGAAAGAAAGAAAGAAAGAAAGAAAGAAAGAAAGAAAGAAAAGATTTTATTTTTAAGTAATCTCTACACCCAACCTGGGGCTCAAACTTACAACCTGGAGATCAAGAGTCACATGCTCTACCAACCAGCCAGGTGACCCCTGGGGATCCTTTCTGATGCTTGATAGGAACACTTTGAGCACAAAGTTCTACTTTACTTACACGAAGGGAGTAAAGGCATTAGAAATGGGCCTCAGTAAATGTAAGACAAAAGCATAAATAGGTTCTCTGCTTTTGCATCATCGTTTATTACAAAGAGAAACCTACAATTACCTTTTTTAAGCAAAATTCAAGGCTCCAGGACTCATCTCTGGGGCCTGTCCCTCTTAAATACTAGTAGGAGAAGGGGAGAAGAGAGTTAGCTGCTCTTAGCTCCTACCAACGCTCCCTACCCCCTCCCCGAGTGCAGCGCCCTTTGAGGATGTGTGCGGGGAGCCATGGGGTCCCTCACCTGGCCTTCTGCAGCACCACCCAGCGTCCTTCTCTCCCCGCACACCTGTGCACCAAGTTCCAGGAAGCTTCCTTCTTGTGATGGAAAGTGAGCTCAAGTTCAGGGTCTCCACCTCCTCCAGCTCCAGGAAACCACCCCATCGTGTGGCTTCTGGAAAATTCACTCTCAGAATTGGTCCAGCGAACAGTTACAGGTAGAGAAGGTAGAGGGAGCAACTGAAACTCACCCTTGACCCTGTGCCCCTGGAGGAAGTGAAGTCTGTCCGCTCCCTCTCTCCATTTCTTGCCATGCCCACCTCCCTGCTGGCACCGCCACAGCGAGGAGGGCCGTCCTTCCTGGGTGGGGCTCTCATCCTCGGACTGGAGTGCTTCTGTATGTGCTGGGGGACGTGGGAGTACCCTGGGATCTCCCAGGCCTTCCAGAAAGCTGGGGTATATAAATACAAACCTAAAACCAGACATTTCCTGCCAGCAGGCATCAGCTGCCCCCACGGCTTCAGCTGTGGCCAAGGAGGCCAGCGTGGCAAGCTCCTGTCTCAGATCCGGCTGACGGCAGGAGTGGGGAGGTGCTAGCATCCTCCTTGGCCCCCTTCACTGTCCTTTGTCTTCCCTGTCATCAAAGAGGTTGGGGTTCTCTGCCAACGTGGCTCGGACTTTCTTCTTCTCCTTGAAGCGGCCCGAATTGGAGACTTTGACATGCTTGCCCTTTGTGTTCTTGTCCACAATCTTCTCCAGGCGGGTGTTAAAGTTGCCGTCGGGGCCTCCGCCCTCGGGCCCAGGGGGCTCTGCGCTGCCCTCTGTTTGGGCATAGGTGTCGGGGATCTCATAGAGCACCTTGGGTGTGGATTTCTTTTTCCGCAAGAAGGTCAGCTTCCACCAGCCCACTTCGGTCATGGCGTTCCCCGAGCCAAGGGTGGGGCTTTCTGCAAGAGTAGGGTGGGACAGTGAGAGGAGGCAGTGGGGGAGCAGGGGGGTACCTCGGAGCAGCCCTCTCTAAACTCCTAATCGTGGGCTATTTCAATAGTCCAGGCCTGAAAGAATTGAAGGTGAAGCTGAATGAACCCAGGAAGAGAGGGGAGAGAGGGGCCTGGGGAAGGGGCAGCCAAGTGGACATCAACAGGCCAAGGGGCCGCGGGACAGCCACATACTTTTGCCATGCAGGGTTGTAGGGAGCTTTGAGATTCCAGGCCCCTCAGGGCTGCAGGGAGGTGAACGGCTTGCCTGGGTCACCCAGCACCCAGGCCACTGACACCCTTCCCAATTTCTTCCCACTAGGCCACCAGGCCCTGCCGCCAGGAGCCGGCAGGTGGTTGGCTGGTATCAGATGGGTAGAAACACCCTGTGCATTTTGTTTAGTATTCATTATAAAATAAATAGGACTTACAATTTTGAGAGTAATTTGGACTTCCCAGTGGGGACCAGCAGGAGTGAAGGAGCCATTGCATTTTTCCTGAGCGGGAGGAAGCTCAGGCCAGGAGTGGGAAGTCCCAGGGACTGTACTAGCCTGTGACCTCTAGCAAGTTACTTCTCTGGCCCTCAGAGTCCTCAGCTGTCCCTTCCAGCCCTAACATTTAGCTCTAACGTTAATCCCTGCCCACGGAGGGAGGCATGCTTTGCAAAGTAAAACATGGTAACGTTAGTAATTATCGAGGAATGGTTCCTTTCCCCACCTAGCTTCCATGAGGACAGGAGTTTGCAGGGGAGCCAAAAGCTTGGATATCTGGAAGGTTTGGTGAGGCCACAAGGTCCACATGAGATACTGTTTAGACCAGGCTGGACCCTCCATAAGGTACCCAACAGAGGTGGGGCTTGGAGGCTAGAATCCAGGCATCCCCGCTGACAAGCAGTGCGTCCTGGCTTGGCCTCATCTTCTACTAATTTCCACACAGATGCTGTCTGAGCTAGTACGTGTTCTGGGAGATGAGGTTTCTTGGACATCGTTGCTGGTGGGGGACGGTGGGTGGAAGGTGGAAGAAAGAGACAGCAGACTGGAGGAATTCAGAGCAATGGAAGGGCAGGCATAGGGATGACAGATCAAGGCATCTGTGAGCCTGGAGAGGGTGGTGGTCTGGTTCTCAGGACTCTGCATGTGGCTGTGAAGGGTACTGGGGAGGAGCCAGTAGCCACAATACACCAGAAAGCTAGATGGTCAGGCAGCCCAAGCACAGGCAAATCTATCACCTCCTTTTTTTTTTTTAAGTTTATTTATTTATTTTGAGAGAGAGGAGGGGGAGAGAGAGAGCATGAGTAGGGTAGGGGCAGAGAGAGAAGGAGAAAGAATCCCAAGCAGGCTCGACGCTGTCAGCGCAGAACCCGAGGAGGGGCTCCAGCTCACAAACCGTGAGATCATCACCTGAGCCGAGATCGAGAGTCGGACACTTAACTGACGGAGCCATCCAGGCGCCCCGTATGTTACCTCCTTTTAAAAACCAATGGTCTTGGGGCACCTGGGTGGCGCAGTCGGTTAAGCGTCCGACTTCAGTCAGGTCATGATCTTGCGGTCTGTGAGTTCGAGCCCCGCGTCAGGCTCTGGGCTGATGGCTCAGAGCCTGGAGCCTGTTTCTGATTCTGTGTCTCCCTCTCTCTCTGCCCCTCCCCCGTTCATGCTCTGTCTCTCTCTGTCCCAAAAATAAATAAACGTTGAAAAAAAAAATTTTTTTAATAAAAAATAAAAAATAAAAAATAAATAAAAACCAATGGTCTTAGCTATATTCTCTAAAAAGACCAGAAAGAAGTATGACAAATGATTAATAGTGATTTTCTTTATGGAAAAGGAATTGGGGGTGTTTTCTCCCTGTATTGTTTCTGGTTTCCAGATCTTCCCTAATGAGCAAGGATTTTTTTTTTTTTTTTTTTTTTTTTTTTTTAAGTGGGAGAGCATATCAAATTTGGGAAAAACAAAAGCGGGATGCTGGTCTAGGCTTGGAATGGATTGAGTGTCCGCCTCCATGGCCCCTTGCTGCTGGTGCCCCCTGTCCCGCCATATACTCAGCCCCCCGCCCAGATCACATGCCTGATGGATTCCTTGCTACCTCTTTGGGAAGCAGATCCCACATTGCCAGCTCTGTCCCTCTAGCTGAGCTCAAGTAGCAAGAGAAGCCCAGGGGAGATCTTGTGCAGCTCCCACTTAGAAAGTGAAAGGGGATGAGAGTGGCCAGATAAATACTCTCAGGGCACCCTGGAGAGGTGAGTGCACAAAGGGGACAGCCTGAGAGGTTTGCTTTGGCAGCTTGCCCCCCACCTGGGCTTAGCACAATCTTGCACAGAACTTGGTGTTCCAGAATGGGTTTCTGGAAGGAGTTGTGGGGAGGGCACTTGCTTGGCCTGTGGGTGCCCAGTCGCCGCCTGGTCTAGGGCAAGGCCCGTGACCCCACCACCGCCCATCCGGGGTTGCCAAGGAACTCAGAGAGGGGTGGAGAATCCAACTCCTGAGCCGACGATAACCATCTGACTGCCCACCCCCTTGAGAGAAAGTGCTTCTGCCTGTGCCGGCTAAAATACACCTGCTTTAGGGGCACCTGGGTGGCTCAGTCGGTTGAGCATCCGACTTCGGCTCAGGTCATGATCTCCTGGTTCATGAACTCAAGCCCCACATTGGGCTCACTGCTGTCAGTGCAGAGCCTGCTTTGGATCCTCTGACTCCCTCTCTCTCTGGCCCTCCCCCACTCATGCTCTCCCTCTCAAAAATAAAAATTAAAGCAACATAAAAAAAAGACACCTGCTTTAGTGGGTGCTGCAAATCAGCATCCACGGGGCTTAACTCTCCCCGGAATGAAGGAAGTGACCGATCACGAGGAACCTTATCAGAAAACCATACAGAGAGACGGGAATAGACCTTGGACCCTGCCCTGGGACCTCCACCATGGCACCAAGTCATCAGGGCCCTTGTCTGCTGGCCTTGAACTCTGGGCTAAGATGCCTTTTGCTGTCCCTTCTGTCCGAGAGGACATAGAAGCACTGGTAAGAGATGTTTGCCCCTTTCAGCAAGACTGACGTATGAAAATCTAAACAGAAGAGATAAATTAGAGGACTGTTTATTTTACAAAATAACCAAACTATAAGATTATTTTAAGTGGTGAGTCACCCCAAGATGGTGTAAAATCTGATTTGCTTTCAATCAAAAAAGTGATGTGATATGGGGCACCTGGGTGGCTTAGTCGGTTGAGCGTCCAACTTCTGCTCAGGTCATGATCTCGCGGTTTGTGAGTTCGAGCCCCGCGTCGGGCTCTGTGCTGACAGCTCGGAGCCTGGAGCCTGCTGCGGATTCTGTCTCCCTCTCTCTCTGCCCCTCCCCCACTCATGCTCTGTCTCTCTCTCTCTCTCTCAAAAATAAATAAACATAAAAAAAGTGATGTGATATCGAAAGCTATCAAACATCAGAAAGAGTGATATACTTACAGCCACATGCCCACACCAAATCACAGAAGGTCAGAGGAAACGGGGGGCAGGGGGTGTCCTTGGGTTTTCAAGCAGACCCAGCATTTGGTGACATGTGCTGGGGCCATGCGGTCTGCATGCGCAGGGCCCTTAGCTGGCCAAACTGAGGGCTGGGCCCTCGCCCTGGGGCCCTGCAATCCATGGGATGATAGAAATCAACCCCTGAGGACGCGAGTTAGCTACATCTCCACTGTTTGCACAGCTTTGGAGCCCACAAAGGGCCTCACAGGATAGCCTGCCACCACCCCCCACCCTGCCTATGACAGCCAGCACCCTGGTGGGCATGTGGCCACCTAGGACAAGCCCCACCACTCTAGCTGAGTTCCATGAACTGTTCCAAGGGCCTTGTCCAGACTGAACCAGGCCCCTTCTGAGCTGGGACAAGTTAACCATTGACAGTGTTGGGGGTGGAGGAGTGGAGGGGACTTGAGGAAGTGAGTCAGCTTCTATGCTTGAAGACAAAACCCAGAACCCCCCAGCCCCTATCCCTCTGCAGAACCCCTGATGCCATTTGTGCACTCTGGGTAAGACTGGGCTACCCTGGATAGGAACGGAGAGATGTTCCTACCAGACGGCCAGAAACATCCTCCAGGCTGGTGGTGGGGGTGGGTAGGCTCCAGCTTAGTAAGAGTTAATACAGAACTGCTCTGGAGGGAAACTTTCCCAGAAAGAGCTCTGCTGGAGGCCTGGATTAACTCCAAGAGCCAGTGGGATGAGTCTTGAGTGCTGCCTGCCCACCTAGGGGAGAGATGGGAACCAGCCCGCCTGGGTTCCCCCTCCCAGTTAGTCTTGTCAGCCATGGAAGTGGAACGGAGTGCCCTGATGGGGCTCTGTGCCTTGGTTTCCCCACCCCCTCACCCTCTGCCTGTACCTGTAATCCTGGCTGCTCCGGGCTGGAGGTGAGACCTTCCTTAGAGAAGGAGCTGAGCGTGGCAGCTGCCCGGGAGGGAGACTGGAGGAGGTAGGGGTGCCTCCAGGGTGCCACGCCAGGCAAGGCTCAGGCCAGGCGAGCTGGGTAGGAGCAGCTGGACGGCAGGTGCAAGAGAAACAGGTGCAGGAGCGGGTACCTGCTCCGCTGCGGCTCCAGGAGTCAAGGTGAACCTGAAACCCAGCCCCTCCCGGCTAAGTAAACAGAAGCAGAGGCCGGATCAGGCTGATGAATATTCATTACCCCAGAAATCCAATCCCAGTGCCCCTGCACCCACCCAGAAGTCAGGGTCCTCCGGGGATCGCCTAGGCAGGAAGAGGAAACCCCAAGGGAAGTCTGGGGCAGGAGGAACAAGGGAGCCTCTCTCCTCAGTTTCCCCACCCTCGTGGGCCTGGCTGCACCCCCCCGCGGTAGCCAAGGTCACCCTCACCCATTTCATGCCCCAAAGAGGGTCGGACCCTCTCCATCACGGACCACACCTGGACGTGGCCCCAGGCACAACCGGGAAAGGGTTAAGCGCCGCCGTTGTTCCCCGTTGGCCGGGTGGGACGTGGGACGGGGTGCACCCTAGCTCCTTTGAACTCCGGAGTCGAAACCAGTCCCTGGTTAAACTGGTTGGCAGACCGGTTCCCAGGCTGTCCGCTCCACCCCAAAGCTCAATGCTCCTCAGGCGGGCACTGGGTGGGGGGCTGCGGTTCCCTCTTTGCCTGAAGGGCCCCTCCTCAGGGTGGGGGGTGGTCACTGGCCCCACCTTGGGCCAGGCTCTCCAGACCCACCCACCCTCAGACATCTCCATCGCTTAGAGGTAGGCTTCAGGGGCTGTGAAATCAGATGCCGAGTTCCACGTGCGTGGGCAGAGCGGCATTTGATTTTCTGATACTGGATCATGCTCCTATTGTACTCTGCAAAGTACCACTTCATGCCCCTTCCTCCAAACTTCCAGGGGTCCATTGCACGGGCTTTTGGTGGATGTTATAAAGGGGGTAACACCTGGGGCCAGCTTTCTGGGAAGGAGGAGAGACGGGGCTGTGGCGAGGCTGGAAGAGAGGGAAAGGCGAGAAGGCAGAGCTTGCTCGGGCAGGGGGCGACATCCTCACGGATGCCCTCACTGACCCACCCCCTCCTGCAAACCTGCATTAGCCAAGGTGGTGCGCAGCGTTCACCCAGGGCTGCTTTCGCATCAGGCTCCGAGCCTTGGAGCAGGTTATTTTGCTGCCCCCCTCAGGTGGCCCGTCTGTGCTGGCATTCTCTCCCCTAGGACAGGCATCGCTGGAGAGCGAGGAACATCCCCTGTGTGTTCAGTGTCCTTGCAGCTGTGTGTCCCAGTGCGGCCTGGCTTAGATGCCCAATTCACCCACCCAGCTCCTTCCTCCAGGGTCTGAGTGTGTGCCAGGCTCTGAGCCAACTACTGGGCAGAGAAAAGGCAGACGATCCCCCTTTCCTTGGGCTCCTAATCCCCTCAACCAACTCCCAAACTAACCACCTCTCACATCTGCCCTACCATTTCCAACCCTGTTTCTACTTGGTTCAACTTCTCATGGCCTTGTGAGTTCATATTCTCCTCCTTCCTCAACAGCCCCCCTACCTCTAGGCCTCAAGTGGACAGTCCTTCAAAGGCCCCCCTTGGCCCATAGTGGAACCCACTTGGCCCGGCCCTCTTAGGATGGGCCTCTGCAGCTTCCTCTCCCAACGTGCCATAAATCCTCTCACTAGTTCCTTTCTCTGCCTACCTTCCTGGCCAAAGAAGCTGGGATTAGGAGTGCGTGCTGTGTCCCTGCTCGGGAATGACCTCCTGTGTAAACTAAGACAAACTTGGGGGGCCTGGGTGGCTCAGTCTGTTTGTTAAGTGCTGACTTCAGCTCAGGTCATGATCTTGCAGTTCGTGAGTTTGAGCCCTGTGCTGGGCTCTGTGCTGATGGCTCAGAGCCTGGAGCCTGCTTTGGATTCTGTGTCTCCGTCTCTCTCTGCCCCTCCCCTGCTTGTGCTCTGTCTCTATCTCTCCAAAAAAATGAATAAACGTTAAAAAAAATGTTTAAACCAAGATAAACCCCTATTCATCCCTCAAGGCCTGAATTAATTATTACACCTCCTATGCCACCAGGAACTTTTTTATTCCTTCAGAGTTTGCTCATATGCTATTTAACATGATATATACCATGATTGATCATATGGGTGTATGTACATACATATATACATATATAGTATTGTAATGATCTATTCATGTATTTGGCTCCCTTAGAGAATTTTATCTCCTTGAACCAAGAATTATCTGCCACAGATTCAGACCTGACATAGTAGGGACTTAATACAAGCTTTAAAACGCAAATGAGAAATAGAAGTCTTGTCTTTACCCTAAGAAATTCTTAACCTAGCTTGTTTGCCTTTTTCCCACAGTCCCTGGGTCAGGCAAATGTGAGACAAAGCCCATGTGATTTCAGCTACAGCAGGCTTGCTGTTAATTATCATCTTCCCAGGGGTTTATGTGAACTTAGGATATTATTTTGCAAGGTCCGCCTGCCTCTAGTAAGAAGTCTACTTCTTGGGGTGCTGGCTGGCTTGGTTGGTGGAGTGTGCGACTCTTGATCTCGGGGTTGTGGGCTTGAGCCCCACACTGGGTGTGGAGATTACTTGAAAATAAAATCTTATAAGGGCACCTGGATGGCTCAGTCAGTTGAGCATCTGACTCTTGATTTTGGCTCAGGTCATGATCCCAGAGTCATGGGATCGAGCCCAGAGTCAGGCTCCACACTTGGCATGGAGCCTGCTTGAGATTCTCTCTCACTCCCTCTGCTCCTCTCCCCCACTCACGTGTGCTCTCTAAAATAAATAAAATGAAAAAATAAAAATCTTATTTTTTAATTTTTAAAAAACATTTTTAATGTTTATTTTTTTGAGAGAAAGAGAGAGAGACAGAGCATGAGCAGAGAAGGGGCAGAGAGAGAGACACACACATAGAATCTGAAGCAGGCTCCAGGCTCTAAGCTATCAGCACAGAACCTGACGCGGGGCTTGAACTCAAAAACCACGAGATCGTGACCTGAGCCGAAGTTGGATGCTTAACCGACTGAGCCACCCAGGAGCCCCTAAAAATACAAATCTTTAAAAAAATAATATAGCTGTCCCAGGAAGGTGCCCACAGCTTTCTAGATCCATCACTTTCTCTGAAAGCCCCATCTCTTTGAGAATGGACATCCCATCTAGAAGAGAACAGAAGAGGCTAAACACTCATCCCAGCTCAAGTGTTGGGAAGACACTGGAGGGTCAATGAGATGGTCACTACCTGGGGTACAGCAACCAAGGGTCAGGGCACCATTTCCATCTTTATTAGAAGGGGCTCCTCCTGGAAGCACTCCTGCCCACACTCCCTGACTCCAAACTCCAGAACTTTCTGATGCCTGGGACCTGGGGAGGGTGGGTGCAGAATCCTGTTCTCTGATTCCCACACTGCAGAAGGAGCCCGAATGAGAACTGCAGTGGGCAGGATTTGGTGGATGCCCACCTGTGGCCGGCCCCTGGAGAACACCACCAGAACCAGGTGCGGGCCGTGGAGTCTCTGGCCCACTCTCCAGACAGGGACCAGCCTGGGAAATCAGGCCCCACCCTTGGCCTTTAGGAGATTTATTTCTGGGAGGAGCTGGGCTGGGAGGGGAGTTTGAGATAAGGCTATAAACTATGAATATTTTCTAAACAGGCCACTTTATTGCTTTATGGTGTTTTTTTTTTTTAACCTTTAAATGCACCTCCCTAAAACCAAGTTCAAGTATAATATTCCACATACAAACATGCAACGTGCACGTTTTCAGAAATTTGCCCTTGTTGAGTGAAGGAAGTAAAATACACCTAGGGAGCCCCAAGGATCTTGGGGCCCTATTGTGGCACGAAGACACAGGGACCATTGGGTTACAGTTGCAAGCAGTTCAGGGGGCCTGATTCTAAGTCCTGAGCTGCGGAAGGAGAGATGGAGAAAAGAGCTGGAGAACGTGTAACCCTCCCCACTCCAGACCCAGTGACCCCAGTCCCTACTCATTACTAAATGGCTGCCTGCACATGTCACACCTCTTATTCCTTTCTTTACAAGCAGCCAATAAGCACCTGATTTCAATGTCAGGTATCATGCAGCTGGGGTTACCCAGATGAACAAGCCTGTCCTCGCTGCCCACAAGGTGCTCACAGATGATGTTCGGAGGCAAACTAAAGAAAAACTAGTCTCCGGGGCTTTTAGCCCAGCAGGCAGACACACACACACACACACACACACACACACACACACACACACACACACAGCATGGCTGTGAGCAAACACACAGAAAACACGGACCATATAGTAATAAACATATGGTGGATAAAAGAAATGGATTATTTGAATGTCAAGGGTAAGCCTTCTTTTTATGGCTATTGCAGGAAGATAAGTAATAGGTGTTCTTGCCCAGAATGAGGTGTGGTAAGAAGGAACTTTGGAAAGGGGCAGGGACCGCAAGGGTGGGGGTTCCAAGCTTCTGGCACAACAACTGGGGGAAAAGGTGGGAATCAAGCCAAAGCGGAGGGAGAAAGAGACCCGGGGCTGAGATGGCCAAGCAGAGTGAATGGGGTAGGCAGGGCCTCGGGAGAAGCCACATCCCACGGAGAGCAAGAATGCAAGCTGGGGAGCCAGACAGGCCTGGGTTTGAATCGCAGCCCCACCAACTACCAGCTGTGTGAACTCGGACAAGTTACTTAACTAAGCAAGATCTGGCTAATAATAGTACCCACATTATAAGGTTGTTGGAAGGATCAAGTTAGATAAAGGCTTGTAAAACATCTACACTGTCACGTGGCACACGGTTATCACTTAATAAGAAAGCTAACAACAACAACAAAGGGTAGTCAAGCAGCCTGCCTGCAGGCCGCCCCGGGGCTCCGTGCTTTCCTGTCCAAAGCTGGCACAGGCCTGCTATGCCCTTCTCCACCTCCCCAGTGTCCCATCTGCTAAATCCTCAGAGGATCACGAGGATCACAGTGAGGCATCCCACATGCCACCTTCCGACCGCTGGCAGCCCCCAGGACCCGATGCCCCGGATGCCAGACCACATATGTGCTTCTCTGCCCATAGGCCCCGAGGTTCTCTGTGGCCTTTGGAAAAGGACAAACACTGCAGAATGCCGCCCCAAACCCACACTCCTGTGCTGTCTAGGGCAGCCACCCTGAGCTGAGGCCAGCGGCCGGGCAGAACTATTCTCAAACATCCTTCTGTTCCACATGAGTCACCCCGGGGAGCTGTGGGTGGGGTGAAATGCTGGTGGTCTCTGCCTCCACCAACTCACCCTGTCCTGCTGTGCCCCACCTGTTGGTTCAAGGAGGAGATGCACCTTGAGGGTGGGGCAGGGCCATGCTTCTTGGGGTGTCCCAGGGAGCCAGGAACACATAGTTGGAGCCCAGTAAGTGTTTGTTTAATCATGGGGGGGAGTCCCAGCAATTCTTACAGCCTGAGTCAGGACTCTGAGATGGGAGCCAAATTCCCATGAGAGAGCCCTGAAGAGGCCCTTAGTTCTGCCCAGTGAGCTATATCCAGGGAAATCTTTCAATCCATGTTGGAATAATGATGATTAGGGGCACCTGGGTGGCTCAGTTGGTTAAGAGTCCAACTTCGGCTCAGGGCATGACCTCCTGATTCCTGAGTTCGAGCCCCTCATCAGGCTCTGTGTTGACAGTGCAAAGCCTGCTTGGGATTCTCTCTGTGTCCACCTCTCTCTCCCCCTCCCCTGCTCTCTCTCTTTCTCTCACAAATAAACAAATAACTTAAAAAAAATTTTTTAAATTAATGACGATTAATGTTTCACACACAGACACAGTCTTCAAAGCATGAGAGATATATTAAAGCATGTTGTAAAATGCAAAGTGTTATATACGTCTAGTATGTTTATTTATGTAAGCCTATAAACAGAAATACCAAGATAGTCAAGATAGGTGCTAGCTCCATGTTAAGGAAACTGGCTGGCAGAGAGGTTATGGAAATAGTCCAAGATCTCCCTGGATGGAAATCTAGGTCTTCTTGTTGCTATAGCACACCACACAGTTCAAGAACAAATTTTTCTGAGCCCCAAGTGCTGTGCTGGGGCAGAAACGGGGTGGGGTGGGGGTGGTCCTTTCCAAAGAACCAGCCAGAGCCTCCTGGAGGAGCTAACATCCTGGAAGGGGAGGGGCCCCAAATGGCACACCCAGCCCTGTGAGGTCCCTGGTAATCTATCCTGGGCCCACCCAGTCTCTTCCTCACTCTACCCACCTCTTGCCCAATCTCATGCCTTCCCTCAGCCTCAGCCAGCATGTGAACTTCAGATCAGTCAGCTTGTGGCTCTCCAAAGCTGCACCCTTAGCCCCAGGGCTCCCCCTGAACTCCAAAGCTATAGACCCAAGTGTCTCTTGCACACTTTTTTTTACATGGGGGCCTCCCAGCACCACTAACCTGGTAAGTTCAAAGCCAAGAACCCCGCCTCCCCAATACCTGGTCAGCATCCTGCATCCCTGTCTCAGATGGTGGCACTCCTAATCCAGCCACTTTACATGTCATCCTTGCTGTCTATCTCCCCCACCCACACACCCACTTGATGGCCAAGTTCTGTCCATTTCCCTCCAAAACATCTCTCAAATCCAGCCCTTCCCCTCCTCCTCATGCCTTGTCCCAGGTCACTGACCTCTGCATGATAACTTCCAGATAGTCTCCCTGTCTCCAGCCTTATCTCCCACGAAACCATCCTCCTTGCAGTTGATTTGAACAGGTCCCTCCCTGCTTCAAAACCCTTCAAACCCTCCAGTGGTTCCTCTCTGTCAGCGGAGGTAAAGTCCAAGTTCCCTAATGAGGCTCCTCCCTATGATATGACCTTTCCACTTTTACGGCTCTTCTCTGGCCACTCCTTGCCACAAACCTTTTACTGCACAGAGGCTGGCCTGCCTTCCCGGCCGCCTTCATGAGTGTGAGACCTGATGCAGGGCCCCTCATGAAATTCTTCAACTTTTTAACAAGGGGCCCTACATTTTCATTTCTCCTGGACCCCACCAATTATGTTGCCAGTCCTGCCTGCCTGTTGTTCCTTGCACCCCTCTTGCAGTTTGTGGCCTCCATAGCTTTGTCTGGACGGTCTCCTCCACCCGGAACACCTCTCCCCACAGGCCCCTCTTTGTGTAGCCCTTCCTTTAAGATTCAATTGAGGTGTTCTCTTTGGAATGCCTCCCTTGACCCTCCTTCCACCCCTTTCCTGTCCTAATCACACAACACATAGCAGGTGCTCAACACATGTCTATCAGATAAATTGAATGGGAAGGTAAAGTGTGACAAGTGCCACAAGTGTGCGACGAACAGTAAAGCCAGGCAAGGCAGGAAGAAGGCATTTCTAACGGCTTACAAGGCTCCAGGGTCGGCGCTAGGACCCTGTCTGCAAGCACAGTAATGCCTGCACCGTAAACCCCGCGCCCACCTGGCCGGAAGCTGCCCGGACCAACTCTCCGGCGCCGTCTGCCGCGATTTCGCAGCCCCTGCAGCCTTTTCTCGGCGTCCCCGCCCTTCTCCAGCTCTGAGCCCGCCTCGCGTCTCCCATTGGCTGTCTTCGGTTCTCCCGCCCCTCCCGGGCTCAGCCATTCGGAGCCCCGAGGTGGGTGGGGCTTGTGGCCAGGGGTGGAGCGCGCGCCCCGATTGGCTCGGAGGAAGATGGCGACGTGGCCCGAGGAGGTCCGACCGTGCTAAAACTGAGGCTCGGCCAGGCCTGCGCCGGATTGGTTGTAGGTGGGGCTGACTTAGGTCGCCGGCCGGAAGCGGAAGTGGAGGAAAGATGCAGGTGTGGAGACAGGAGCTGGGGGAATGGGGCACTGGTCCGTCACCCCTGGACTGAGCTCAACCCATCGGTCCCAGGCCCGCTTCTCCGGCCTCCCTCCCGGGTTCGGCCCTCCCCGGCCCAACATTCTGGCCCCTCACGGTGGCGGTTGGGCCCCGGCAATAAGCGCGCGGGTGGCACGCCCCCTCCCCGCGCTCAAGCCCCGTTTCTCGCTGTGTTTCCCGCCAGGACCATCAGCACGTGCCCATCGACATCCAGACCAGCAAGCTGCTCGGTAGGAGGGGACGCCCCGCGCAACCGCTGTCAGGGGGAAGCCTGGCCCATTGTCTCCTGTTGCCAACAGCTGGGAGCCGTGACGCCCCAAGGCCCCTGACCACTCGCCCTGTTCTATGCCCTCTGCGGTGGCTACCTGCCAGCGCTAGGAAGAGCGGGAAGGAACCATTCTTAGTCTGTACTTGACCTGCGTCTTCTACTAACACGTCATTCCTAACACGTGTTGTAAGGTCATTCAGGCATCAAGAGAGTAGTGGCTTACTTTAAAGACGGTCAGCTACTAAGCAGTAGATCCGAAATTGGAACTTAAGTTTGTCAGCCCCCAGGGTCGATGCTTTTTGTATGAAAAAAAAAAAAAAACTTACTTTCCTTTCGTTTTAATTCTTTTTAAAAATTTTTTAATTGTTTTTGAAGGAGAGAGAGACAGAGCATGAGCGGGGCGGGAGAGCAGAGAGAGAGAGAGAGAGGGAGACACAGAATTCGAAGCAGGCTCCAGGCTCTGAGCTGTCAGCACAGAGACTGATGTGGGGCTTGAACTCACGAAACTGTGAGATCATGACCTGAGCCGAAGTCGGATGCTTAGCCGACTGAGCCACCCAGGCACCCCTACCTTCCTTTCATTTTAAAAGCTTCCATCTCCGCTTGATTTTAGGAGGAAGAGAGACAGAGATCCAATTGGGAATAAAGACCTTTTAGTGGCCAGGCCATCTCCCTGCTGCCAGTATCTGATCTCTATACCTCCTCAGTTCAGAGCCAGGCAAGGACCTCTTCATTATGACTTTTCCAGGGCGAGTGCACAGCTCCTGGATTTTAAAATGCTCATTGGATCAATTGATTTGATGCTAGTTTAGTCATTAAGATGACCTCTGTTTGACTACCTCGTCCCCTTCTAGTTCTATGACATCTACAGAATTTTTCTCTCTGAAGATTTTAGAGGAATACAGCAGAAACAGTGTAAGTGATAGCTAGCGTGGGACCCCAATGTTTGGCTAGTTGGCAGGTGTATTAACAAAGGCAAGGTTCTGGACTCACCATTGTGGACCATTCGGTCAGTTCTGTGCAGTGGCCACTTGATGGAGCTTCTTTAGTGTCCTTTCACATTTGTCCCAGTTCTGCAGCACCTGTGCACTCTTGCTGTATGAGCTTGGCACTGGTCATGGGAAGGACCAATGGAACAGCAACCATTCATTCAGAGTTGGCTCTACCAGGTGCTGTTTTAAGCACTTGACATTGTAAAAATGATTTTTACTAGGATTTATCGAGTCCTTGCCATGTGCTAGGCACGGTGCCCCATGTTTTACTTTTATTCCCTCTTGTGTCCAGTACCGTATTATCCTCATCTTACATGTGGGGAAACCAAGGCACAGAAAGGTTAAGAGATTTGCCTAAGCAAATTGATAATCAGAAGCCAGGACCATGTGATCGCAAAGCCTAGCTCTTAGTGCTCTCCTCCTGAGGAAATGTACATGGCTCTCATCCCCCTACCCGCTCTACTAAAAACACAAATCTGGGCTCAGATTCCAGGAGGTCAGTCATATTGGTATTCTCGTGGTGCCAGGTGTTACCTAGTCTGCAGGGCGCTGTAGGTATTAGGGGCTTTGCAGTTGTTCATTCATCCGGTACTTGGCATAATCATCTTGTATTTTCCATTGTCACGGTTAATCCCAGCCCTGAGGAAGTGGAAGTTGAAAAGCATCCTCTGTCAGTAAGAAAGATATAATTACTCATGGAAGCAAAAATATTATGGAGAATTTAGAGCGGTCAAAAGTGGCACTTTGATGTCAGGACTAATTCACAGTTTTTCTTTATCCCTGCACGGAGGCAGTTGCTCTATAAAAGTCACACTGCGATGAAGTCAGGTTGCTGGAGTCTGTTTAACGCCAAGGGTCCCTTTGAGGCTCTCTTTATTCCCATCTTCCCGTGATCCCCCACACTTTAACCAATATGAACACAACTTTTAGCCAGTGTCTTAGCGTATTTCACTTGAATTAGTGACGGCGTTTTGGCTGTCATGAGTGGGAATGCTATGATTTGGGTGTTTCTCACATAGACTGGCTGGTCGACAGACGACACTGCAATCTGAAATGGCAGAGTCTGGTGTTGACCATCCGAGAGAAGATCAATGCTGCCATCCAGGACATGCCAGAGAGCGAGGAGATCGCCCAGCTGCTCTCTGGATCCTGTGAGTGATTTGGGACTACATTACCGGAGCCCCGTCTTTCCTGGAGCACTGTATATCAGCCAACCTCCTCCCTTATTGTTTAGCTTTAGGACTAATCCCTAGAGAAAGATTTATTTGGGGGGGGGGGTACATGCTAGTTTCTTCCAACACACAATGGTGAAGGGGAAAGCTATGCATGCTAAGATTCCCAGCACATTCGTCAGTCAGCCATGTGCCCAGCATAGTGGGCAAGATACTATAATTCCCAGAGTCTTTGCTCTTCCTTGCTCTCTAGACATTCACTACTTCCACTGCCTAAGGATCGTGGACCTTCTCAAAGGCACCGAAGCCTCCACAAAAAATATTTTTGGCCGGTACTCTTCACAGCGAATGAAGGCAAGTGTGGCTGAAGCCGCTTAATGTGCAGCCAGACCCATCTGGTCTACAGGGTCAGAGCCTCTGGTCTCGCTGAGGGTCCGGTGGAGATGCCTGCATAGCATATTTCCTGAGCTTTATGTCCATCCCCAAAGTTTATACCAAAAGTAGATCCTACCCCTGGGTTTCCATTTTCAGGCCTGCTGCTTTGGGGAATGCTCATTGGCACCACGTTGTTAAAATGAAGTGGTCCAGCCAGCGTTATGTAGAAAGGCAAGGGGTTTGCGTCTGATGTGATGTGAAGGCTGGGGGAGCTTCCCCTGTGTGCGGCTTGAGCTGAGATGTGGCTGCCCGAGTGCTATTCTGGCTCACTTCCTATTTCCGTTCTTACCCAGGATTGGCAGGAGATCGTAGCCCTGTATGAGAAGGACAACATCTATCTAGGTAAAGTGGCCCAGCCTGGGAGGCTGGAGTCCAGGGGCAGCCCACTCCCAGAGTTCTGGGACACTAGGCTTCCAGGAGGCACAGTCCGTGTGGGGGATGAGGTTGGGGTATGAGTGTTTGCCAGGTGGGCCAAGAAATCCCCCAAAGAGTGTTGGGAGAAAGCAGAAGACCAGGCAAGTAGGGGGCCTTTGCCGGGCCTGACCAGGCAAGTATGTATAGACCCAACACCACTGACCTCTTGGTGACCACCTCCCCCCTCTTCTCCACTGGGCAGAGGAAGCATGGGTCATCGGGGGGCCATGTTGGATGCCTGAGAGTAATTACAGGGCCGATTGTACTTCGGGGTATGTTTCCCCCAAGTATTAATAATAATAATAGCTGATTCTTGCTGAGTATCTACTGAATGCCAGGAATCGTACTCCTGTTTCATGTGGATTCTGTTAGTCCTCATGGGAAATATTTTGGCCCCTATTTTACAGAGGAGGACTGGATTGGAGAGGATAAGGTGGCTGTGTGAGGTTCCACGGCTGGGAAGGGGAGGAACGGGGTGGGCGGTGGGGGGGGAGCCAAGCCGTGCTCTCCGCTTCCAGACCTCGGTGTATTTGTGCGTGTCCCGGGGGCAGGCTTGCCTTGTGGTGTGGGCGTCTGGGGTGAATTTCCTGGGCCCTTCGCAGTGGAACTCTCTAGCCTCCTGGTTCGGAATGTCAACTACGAGATCCCTTCGCTAAAGAAGCAGATCGCCAAATGCCAGCAGCTGCAGCAAGAATATAGTCGCAAGGAGGAGGAGGGCCAGGCAGGGGCCACCGAGATGCGAGAGCAGTTCTACCACTCATGCAAGCAGTACGGCATCACGGTGAGCAGGAGGGCTCCTGGGGCCTCTTGGCCTGAGCCCAGCTCCTTGGCTTCTGGGAAAGGTTCCCTTCTCGGCCCGGTTGCACCCTTCTTGGGCCAGTGTCTCACCCATCTCCAGTCTCCGGGCATTTTCTTTAACCCACTGGGCTCCGCTTCCCACCACTCCTGTCTTAGCCTCCCTCGTCCATCCTCTTTAGGGAGACAACGTCCGGAGAGAACTGCTGGCCCTGGTGAAGGACCTGCCGAGTCAGTTGGCTGAGATTGGGGCCGGGGCCCAGTCTCTGGGCGAAGCCATTGACCTCTACCAGGCCTGTGTGGGGTTTGTGTGTGAAAGGTAAAGGACCTCTTTCTCTCCAGCAGCGGGGACAGTTGACCTATTTTTCCTGCTGTCCTCTCTTCTCTGCTTGTGTTTTCGGACATGACATTTGAGTTTAATTTTACATACGTGAACCTGTGGAAGCCTTGCCCATCTGGCCGCAGGGCTCAGGGTGGCGCCCGGCGGGGGCTCTGTGAGTGGGCAGTGGAAGGGTCAGTCTGGTGCTCCGTTGCAGCCCCACAGAGCAGGTGCTGCCGATGCTGCGATTCGTGCAGAGGCGGGGAAACGCCACGGTGTACGAATGGAGGACGGGGACCGAGCCCTCTGTGGTGGAGCGGCCGCACCTCGAGGAGCCTCCTGAGCCGGTGGAAGAAGACGCGGTAAGATGATGAGCCAAGTGAGAGCTGCTTCCTCATCCCCCCACACAGCTCCACCCCTCCCCACCCCGCCCTGACTGAGTTCAGAGTCTCAGAAGGAAGAAAAGAAGAGACTATACATAGAAGGGTCCAGGGGGGCCCTGTTCCTTTAATTTTCCGGCCTCCTTGAGGCCAGAGTGTAGATAGATGAGCACTGAAGAGGCTCAGTGAGCCTGTTGGCTTTAATCTAGAAATCCTTCAGCCCCGTGAACTCTGAAGTTGGGCGGTCCTTTGGGGAGCGCGGAGCCCATTGCACTTGAACAGTGTGCCAGTGCCCCTTCCAGGGGCAGCCGAGGCCCCTGGGGAGGCAGGCCCCTTTGCTTTCACCCACTTTCTGTGAGCTAACACTTTTTTCCCCTTCTAGATTGACTGGGGTGACTTTGGGGTGGAGGTGGCTTCTGAAGGGATGGACTCTGGCATCTCTGCCCAGGCTGCCGAAATTGACTGGGGCATCTCCCTGGAATCGGACTCAAAGGTTAGGACGCTCTCACAGTCCATCCCTCTGAGAACTTTTCTGTGATCACTGCTTTGGTGATAAAAGAAGCGTTGTCTGTCTCTAAAGGCATTTCTTGAAGTCCATAGCTTTCAGACCAGATTGGCAGGGGGAGGCAGTTTCCACAGTGTCATAGCCCAGGTTTGACATTTTTCTCCTGGCATTTGGGGCAAGGTGTCAGGTACAGGCAGGTGGTAACTCTAAGCAGGGATGAGAGTGGCAGCATACATGGGCCCCCCTGCCATCTTTACCACCTATGTCAGGGCCGTAAGTCCTTCGTACAGTTGAAATGTATAGGCCTTGGACTTATCAAGGGCTTTGGTTTATCCCGGCTCCCTTTGCTGGGGAAGATTCTTGCAACCCTGCCAGGGTTCTTTGCTTTCTACCTAGGAAGCTGGGGGCGATGGGATAGACTGGGGAGACGATGCCGCTTTGCAGATCACAGTGCTAGAAGCTGGAACCCAGGGTAAGTGCAGCCCTCCCTGTAGCCCTGGCAGAAGTGAGTGCTCAAAAGCCAGCCACCCTGCCCCCCCCCCCCCCCCGCCACGTGTCTCTAGAAACAAAGAAGAAATGCACTTGCCAAGATTGGGCTTCTCACGCATTTAACTGCTTTCTCAAAATCTTGATGATGGCGTGAGTGTGGAGGAACATTGTAAGTCTGGAAGCTCTCAACTTTTGAGATCCCAAATATGGGTCCCCTTTCCTGGTGGGAGGTTCCTGGAGGGCTGCTGGACTTGGAGGTGTGACCTGACCCCCTGCCCACCGCTGGAGAGGATGCAGCAGCGATCTGAGCCGCTAGAGGGCGGTGCAGGATGAAACTTCGCGGCCTACCAGAGCAGAGGAGGCCTTTCCTGGCCCTGAACCCAGCTCTGCGGCCCCCCTCACAGACTGGCCGCCCGTAGTAGTGGCTGGTAGTAGTGTCCGGTTAGGGAAAGGGTAACCCTATCCCCCTGGGATGAGATCGATAGTAGCTTTAGGGCAGTGGGTTTGTGTCCATATTAACCCACCAGAACCTCTCGAACTTGAGGGTCTTTTCCTATGGTCCCCAGCGACTTTTATCACTTCTCTGTCTCTCCTCCTGGCAGCTCCAGAAGGTGTTGCTAAGGGCCCAGATGCCCTGACACTTCTTGAATACCCTGAGACCCGGAATCAGTTCATTGATGAGCTCATGGAGGTACCTTCGTCCTCTGGGAGGACGCTTCCTCTTTGTGTTAATCTCCGCCTGTTGCCTTCCCAGTGGACTGCTGGCTGGTGAGGTCCTCGTCAGAGTTCTTAGTCCTCACCTGTTCCCTTTTCTTTCTGCCCAGAGAGGCCCCTCTTAGCCTCCAGGACAGAGAAGGACAAAGGGATCAAGTTTCTAAGGTAGAATAAGAGTGACAAGACATGCGGCTGGTTCCCAGATTCTTCCCAGCCCTTTCTTAATCCAGGGCTTCTCAGATGTGGATTCCTGGTCCCTGAATTTCATTCCTCACAGAGAGAAAATACCTTCACTGGGGCAGAGAGAACCCGTTGAATCTGTGTGTCCTTAGTTATCCATACACTGGGAGGAAGGAGAGGTGTCCAGGGCTTGAGAGGGCCTGAGATAGGAGTAGGGGACAGAAGAATGACAGTGAGAGGCTGCCTCAAGGTCTCACATTATAGATCTTTTTTTTTTTTTTAGTGTTTTTTTTATTTTTGAGAAAGAGAGATAGAGTGTGAGCCGGGGAGGGACAGAGAGAAGAGAGAGACACAGAATCCGAAGCAGGCTCCAGGCTCTGAGCTGTCAGCACAGAGCTGGACATGGGGCTCGAACTCAGGCACCGTGAGATCCTGACCTGGCCGAAGTTGGACACTTAACTGACTGAGCCACCCAGGCGCCCCATCAAACTCTCACATTATAGTTGCTAAGTTTTTAGCAGTAAAAGTATTCAGAGGAAATAACACCTTCTCACCCAGAGTCCAACCCTCACGTCTCATTCTTGCGTTTTGAGCATCTGAGAACGTCTGAGTTCTCTTCTTGGTTTCAACCAGATCCTCTTCTGCCCTCAGCTCGAGATCTTCTTGACCCAGAGAGCCGTGGAGATGAGTGAGGAGGCAGACATCTTGTCCGTGAGCCAGTTCCAGCTGGCTCCCGCCATCCTGCAGGGCCAGACCAAAGCAAAGATGGTTACCATGGTGTCGGCGCTGCAGGATCTGATCGGCCGGCTCACCAGTCTTCGAATGCAACACCTGTTTATGATCCTGGCCTCACCAAGGTCTGGTTTCCCCCTTGACGTCGGGCTGTTCCGGAGCATGATGTGGGGCTCTGCCATCTTGAGCAGCCCCGACTCCTTGTGTTCCTCTTCTCCATGCCCCCCAGAGCTCTTCTCTGCCTCCCATAGCAGTGCTGTCACGGTTGGGATCAGGGGTTGTCTTGGGGCAAGATGGCTCTGCTTCCCAAGTAGGACAGGGGAGCTGGGAGCACTCTACCTCGCAAAGAAGGAGTTGAAGGGTGTGGAGGCTGAGAGGCCTGTTAGGGATTTGGTTTCCTGAGCCTCACCTTTCCCAGCAGCTGAATGGGGATGCTCGGGGTTGCTCGGCAGCACCCCTCACCTGAATACCCTGCACAGGTATGTGGACCGAGTGACTGAGTTTCTCCAGCAGAAGCTGAAGCAGTCCCAGCTTCTGGCTTTGAAGAAGGAGCTGATGGTGCAGAAGCAGCAGGAAGCGCTTCAGGAGCAGGCGGCCCTGGAGCCCAAGTTGGATCTGCTGCTGGAGAAGACCAAGGAGCTGCAGAAGCTGGTGAGACCGGAAAGGCAGACCTGCCAAGCAGGTGGGGGACCCCCAGTTTCTACACAGCAAGGCACCCCTGCCTCTCTGCTTCCCACCCACTTGGTACCTCTGTCTTTCAGATTGAAGCTGACATTTCCAAAAGGTACAGCGGGCGCCCCGTGAACCTGATGGGAACCTATCTGTGACAGCCCCCACATTCTACCTTCCCGGCTTCCCAGCCTTCAGGAAGAGGGGTGCGACAGCCAGGGCTGATGCGGCACGCCCTTCCTGGCCAGAGACCAAGTGATTGGAGGATGGAAGGCCGCATGAAGGAGCTGTCACCTAGATGGTGACCTTGACCCTCACTGTATGTTCTGGCAAGAAGCTATCTTGATTGGCCCTGTGGCCTGTCAGCCTGCAACCCCAGTTTCTGGTCCTTCTCATCATCTAGTTGGACTTAATAAAAGAGGAAGAGACTCTTGCTTCACCACTGACAGTTTCTGCTTCTCTGGGCCTTGAGTCAAGGCCATGCACCTGTTTGCCTGGGGTCCTTGATCGAGTGGGTTCCCTAGGCCATCAGCTGTTCCTGTGGAGCCCTGGGTTAGAGACTTTCCCTCTTTGCCTCTGGCGACAGGGAGGGCCCCAGATGAGCATCTACAAGTGGTTCAGCAAGCTCTGGGGTAGCTGAGTCTGCTGGGCCCCTTTCTCTCCATGGCCAGGCCAGACTGCCCCACTTGGGCCAGAAAGCCAAGGGGAACAGTCGAGTGGCAGCCTTGTTGGAGCCAGCGAAGCTGTATTTTCCTTTTAATCACAGCTCACCTCCAGGCAGGGGGAAAATGCGGTTTGGGGAGGAAGGGTCTGATAAACAAGGTGGAGACAGGAGTTGTCACCTTCACTAGCCGCCTGTCCACTTCCTGCCCGTAACTGCCCGCACTGTGATTGGGTAGAGCCCACCCCGGGATGGCGCCCCTCTCCCAAGCCACCTACCCATCCCCATTTCCCAGGAAGGGTAGGGGTTGGGGGTGGCCGGCAATTCGATTTTAATTTCATAGCAGAGCAGTTGATTCATGGCTCTTTGTCGCTGGCGTTGACTCCCGTAATGACTTTCCATCAAAATGAAAAGTGGAGTGACACCACTCATTATTCCTGCTGCTTGTTATCTCAGTTCTGGGGAGGGCCGCCCCCTCCCCGCTGCCTTTCAGCCGTCCCGGACAGTGAGTGATGGCCCCTATTAATCACCGACCCCGCGGACTCCGGCGGACACACGCTATCCGAAGGAGAGAGAGATAAGGCAGCATGAACTGCTCGAAGCCGCTCCTATCAATTAATGTCAGCCCGTCGCTTCCCCCCAATCTTTGCCTGTTCACCTCCTTTTGGAGGAAATGGGGGCTGGAATTAGTCTAGGAATTGGAAAAGGGAAAACACTGGTGTGGAATGTCGAGGTAAAACCGTCCTTAGGGTCGAAGGACACAGAGGGGACTGCGCGGGCTGCACCCTGCCCTCGGCCGCCGTGAAGGCGCCCGGCCTAGGGGGCTGTCTGCGTCTCTTCGTCCCTTTCCCTCTGAGAGGGTGGCCGCCAGCTCCTGCCCCACCTGTTCAGCTGCCGGCTGCACTGGCCTTCCGGCCTGCCTCTTGCAGCAGCCATCAGCTCACCGAGGCATGCCGCCCTCGCCCGCTCTCCTGTCCCTCGTCCAATCACCAGCTGCTACACAGACACTATTGCTTCCAGGCACCGCGAGGTAGGGAGAAGCCCTGTGGACCACGTGACTGCAGCAGGCTGGTTTGGGCCTCAAAAGCTCTTGCTCCTCGCCCTTCCAGAGGGGCACCTCGCCTGTCTTCTCTGCCCTGCCTGGGGCCAATGGCAGGAAGTCACACAGGCTGAGGTTTGGCCATCTTCGCAGGAGGGGAAGTGGGTTTAGATAGAAAGGGTTCTCTCTGCAGATTTTGGCCACGTTGCTAAGCGGTGTGGTTAGGGGACTGTTCTCTCTCAGAGGGATTAGGCCTGGTTCACTGTTTACTTGGTAAAGCGAAGGCCCGCTCCAGGCTGGTGTAAATTGTTTCTTAAAAGTGTTTAACCCCATAAGGAACCTTTAGCTCCAGCTGCCTTTGGCCCGGGCCTCGCTTCCTGGGGCCTCACTTTCCCGACCACCCTGAGACACCGAGACCCTGCCTGGCTCTTTTACCCCGCAGGAGAAGAGTCTCACAGATCCGCCCCCAGGTCTCCCCTAGCACCGCTCTGATTGCAGTTGGGTTCTTGCTGGCTTTTCTCTGGCTTGCCTGACAGAATCCATCATGGCGATGAAACGAGTTAATATACACAGGGGTCTTAGAGTGGTGCCAGGCACAGAGTAAGCGCTCCTGGGCAAATGCGAGCTCATTTCCGGGGTGTGACGTAATGGCCCGGGACTCTTCATCATCCCCGTCTAACTTGGCTTCCTGGAAGGGAATGGTGAGAGGCTCCCTTGGAGCTTGAGGACCAACTTCTGAGCAGTCAGGTTTCTGGGGCTGCCAAGAAAATGTTCCAGGAGAGGGGGAGGAGGTGGGCTGAGATTTTCTGTTAGTTTGATGTGAATTGTAGTGCCAAGAGCTCCCCCTGCTTTTGTGTTCACTTTTACGCCACCTTTTTCCAGAGAAGACTTCAGGCTGTCACCGCTCAGCCAACTGGTCACCCTGCTTCACTTTTTTTTTTTTTTTCATTTTTTTTTACATTTATTTATCTCTGAGAGACAGAGCACAAGTGGGGGAGGGGCAGAAAGAGAATGAGACACAGAATCTGAAACAGGCTCCAGGCTCTGAGCTGTCAGCACAGAGCCCGATGCGGGGCTCGAACTCACAAGCTCGAGATCATGACCTGAGCAGAAGTCTGATGCCCAACCAACTGAGCCACCCAGGCACCCCCTGGTCACCCTGCTTCAGACAAAGAGGCAGAATCACTTTTCCTGGATCCTCCCTCCCTGCTAAACCCAGCTGCCTAGGCCCCACCACCGGCTCTCGGCTCATGACCGTGACCATGGGCTGAGCGGACTGCTAATGACTGTCCATCTGGGATCTGGCTGCCCACTAAGGGCTTGCCAAGGACATCTAGAACTAGTTTCTCATTGCTAGTGTGGGGCAGGGGTTATCTGCGTCATCCACACAGGAAACCTCACCCATTAAAAGAATTCCCTGCTTCAGAGAACTGGCCTGGAGCTGAGGACCAAAGGAAAGCCATCCCAGGATGGCAGGAGCTGACTGTGGCCTGGCGTGGAGTCCTGCTCACTCACTCGTGCGCACCCGCCCCTCCCCTTTCTCTCCCCCTCGTTAATTCCCCAGATGTTGCTTACACAGTTTCTCCTCTAGAAACACAGGTCCTGTGGCTCTTCCCTGCCTCTCTGACACCTGCTTGTCCTGTTACTAATTTTTATTTCATCTTTTAATTGCCACCTATTATCCTCTCCTCCGCACTCCTGTACACGCACGTACAAAATCTGATAATGGTAATAGGTTAGGAAGAAAGCAAGCAAGGCGTCATGATGATTAGCACGTTGTCTAGATCCGGACGGCCCGGGTCAAATCCTGGCTCTGTTCTTACTACCATGTGATCTTGGACACGGCCCAGGACCTCTCTGTGCCTCATTTCCTTCACCTATAAAATGAGAACAAGAGATACTACCGCCCTCCGGGTAGGGAGCTGTGGTATATACAACACCTAGGTGGTCCCTGGTCCAGTAGGACTCCAATGTCAGCTGTTGTGAGAGGGGATGGACCAGAAATAACCAGGACTGAGGTTAGAAACTTGTGCTTGGGGCCTAGCTGTGTGTCTCAGATATCCCAGCAGGTCCCAGACCAAACCCATAATCTTCCCCATTCTGTCCTTCATCCCTCTCTGATATTTCCTATCTCTGCCAATTGGCAGGCTCCAAGCTTCTGCTTTGTCACCCCAATCATTCCCCTGCTTAGAAACTCCAATGCCCCCTTAGCTCCCTAAACTCCTAAAGTGGCGGGCCAGCCCTTGGTAATCAGATCTCCATCTCCCTTCCAGCCTGGGTATCCATCCAAGACACCAAACCCACATGTGTCCCCAAAGCCCCAACCCTCTTCTTGGCCCCCTCAAGGCCGTCCTGCCCCCCCCCCGCCCCCCGGCTAAGATATGACCCAAATACCTCCCTCTGTGGACATTTCCAGGCTCTGACAGAATTAGCCCCTCCTCCTCAGCAGCATCCCTGAAGCCTCGTGGAGATGCCCTTCAGAGCGCCTGTCACCACATCCCCGTGACCTCCTGACATCTGTGCCCCAACCAGAGCTGCCTAAGGATAGGGACTGGGTCTTGCTCACTTGTGTGTCCCCGTTGGAATCTCAAAATTAACTTCTCCGAACTTCAGTTGTCTTCACGATCTCTAAAGTGACTTTGACCTCTAAAATATTAGGATCATGTGGCTCCCCAGTTAGCAAAAAGGAAGAGTCCCACAGAGCACTACAAGTTAGGAAGAAAACTGGGTTTAAGTAGGCTTTTAAAATGGACCGGTGGTCAAACTAAAATTCCCTTCTGCATGCTTTCCAGTGAGAGCCTCTGCCCTGAGCATCATCTGGGCTCCCTTCCTCCCCTCTCCCCGCTTAGCCGAGGGCTCTCCTAGAGAGCAGAGGAAAGGGCTGTTGTCCTACCCTCTTGGAGACACCACAGCTTCTGCTCCAAAGCTGGGGCTAGTCCCCAGCCCCCACTACTGAATGGGGCTCAGATGCCTTCCTGCCCCCACAGATCCCGGAGCCCAGCAGGAGGGTGTCAAGCCTGCCCCAGGGCTTCGGAGGCTGGCCGGGGTGCCAGCAGACAGACCCGCAGACCCGCCTGTCCTCCAGGTGCCCTTCCTCTCAGCTGATGGGCAGGGCCTCCCTGAGTAAATTGGCCCTGAGTAAACTCTGCCTGCCACCCCTCTACTCATTCCCCAGGCTTCAAAGAAAACCAGTTTGAATATTTAAACTTCTCCTGTGTGTCTAATAAAAAGTTCTGCACTATTTAACGGCCCAGCTATCCATTACTGTCGGGAGCTGCCCTCTCCCTCCCAACCTGCCCCTCCCTCCCTCTCGCCCAAACCACGTGCAGCAAAGCCATTTGTCAAAGCGCTCCCGCCGCGGGCTGCGCTCGGCTGTGTCTGGAAGGACAAGCCGCCCCACAGGGGAAGGTGGGAATGAATAAAGGGGCTATGCAAATTGCTGCTTAATCTGCAGAGAAACACCCAGGCTTTGGGGAGACGCTCATTACTTCTTTTAACTGTGATTAACGGGCAAATTAAACCCAAGCCCTTAACTCTCTCCTGGCAGAGGACTTGAACGCAGAGCCCTGGGCTGGTGAGGGTGGAGGGAGGCTCTGACCTGGAGCTGCAGACCTAGGGGCTGGGACGGAGGAGCGCGGAGGAGCATGAGCGCTGCCCCTTAACCTGCCGCATTGTTGTCACACTGTCCATTGTCGGTGGGGTTGGAAGGAGGGAGCCCCAATGACAGGGAGAAGATACACTTGACAGGGGGAAGGAGGACTTGGTGGTCTCTTCGGGGATTTTTTTTTTCAGCCTCTCCAGAAAGAACAGGTACTGACCCTGGGATTTGCTGCCCTTCTTTCCCCCACCAAAAAAAAAAAAAAAAAAAAAAAAGGACCCTGGGTGGCTCAATCGGTTAAGCCTCCGACTTCGGCTCAGGTCATGACCTCACAGTTTGTGAGTCCGAGCCCCGTGTTGGGTTCTGCGCAGACAGCCGAGAACCGGGAACCTGCGTTGAATTCTGTGTCTCCCTCTCTCTCTCTGTCCCTCCCCCGCTTGTGCTCACACGCCCGCTCTTTCTATCTCTCCCTCTCTCTCAAAAATAAATAAATAAACATTTAAAAAAAAAAAAAAAAAGGCGAGAAAATCTCTTGGGCCTTTGCCACAACAAACTGAAGATATGACCTAAAAGGTTCTTGGTCAGACCAGCTCCAACCTGGTCCTGGAAAAGCATGTATAAGGAACCTCCAGATGTTCAACTCCAAAACTGACCTTGAGGTTGATTACGCCAGGGGAAGGGGGAAGAGGTAAAGGAGCAAGGTGGGGGGGTGGTGCTTTCATGGGACTAGAGACCTGGGAATAGTTTGACAAGTTACACAGTTTATAGGGATACACAGGGAGATACCGAAGTTTACTCCATCTGTGTGTGTGTGTGTGTGTGTGTGTGTGCGCGCGCGCGCGCGTTCAGATAATCTGACCCAGCTCAAAACACACAGTTGACCACTTTATCCCTTTTCGAGTGTACAATTCATGGGCATTAAGTACATTCACATTGTTGTGCAACCATCCCCACCACCCATTCTGTCTGTTTTTGCAGGTGACTGAGCCGTTCTGTAACACCTATCATCACCTCTAACCAACAGCAACAAGCAAAGCAGAACTCGGAAGGTAGGAAAGTTTTGCTTGAAATCGAGACAATTGGGGAACACCCGGAGGAACTCTGGGGCGGTGGAAGCAGAGGCCTGGGGTGGTGGAAGCAGAAGCCTGAGGCTCCAGAGGAGGTTCGGGTGGAAATCCTGTAGGGACTCCCCGTTAAATGCAAGTCCCCTAAGCCTGAGTGATTAGGAGGTGAAAGATGACATACAACGGTGACAGACTGTCTGTCAACCTGACGGGGCCGTGGAGAGACGTGGCCCCGTATTTTATTTTGTCGGAGAGTGGATCAGTAGGTCTGTCATAGAAACCAGGCCTGACAGCACGCTCAGTGACTCTGCTCCTTTTCCTTAACTCCTGCAGCCCAGCTCCACCATCTATTAAAACATCCTGGGCTGTCAGGGATATTAAAAGGCTCTGTCACTCCTTCTTAAAACAGTCATAAATACAATCTGGACATGAGCATTTGGGCAGGAGCCCCGGTGCTGAATGGGAAGAGACAACAGCAGGTAGGCCTGCCTTTCTTGACAGCTGAGGCTCTGGCACCATTCAAACAGGGACCCGTGGACTAATCTCCTTTTTCTCTCCAATACAAGAATCAAGGCCGTCTTCAACATCTGCTGAGGCCTGGCATTCTGAAGCCACTGCTCTCGAGGATGGGATGTGGCCTTTGTTAGCATGAACACAGCCCCCCTTCACCCCGACTTCTCTCTGGTGCCTGGTGCACTGAAATAGCACCTGTTCTAAACGTCTGCTTGTGCAGCCCCACCCCCTAGGGCTCCCCAGGCAGCGCAATGGGGGAAGGAACAAAAAGGTAATAAGAGAGCCCTAAGTTCTTCCTCCATGATGGAGTTTGCCTCGGGTCTCTCTTCTACCTTCCCTGCCCCACGTAACCTCAGGGCTGACCCACCTCGGTAGGAAGAGACTTGTTGGGGACCAGAAGCCGACCTGAGGCTTTCCCGTGGGTTCCCCCACTGGAATGCAGGCTGGAACTTGTAACCTTGCAAATTGGAGGACCCCAGTCAGTCCGGAATCCTTGAGTCTCTCCAAGCTATGAGATCACAGCTCTTTCTGCCCGGGGACTGCTAGCCTGAAAACAGGGAGGCCTCTTCCTTTCTATGTATTTGACAAGAACACGCGGTCTCTGACTGCTTGCTAGGAGCTGGCGCCTCTTTTCAAGAGGATCCTGTTTGATGAAGGGGGGTTCCTCTGGCTCGCAGCAGCCGTAGAGCCCAAGATCAGGCACAATCAATCCCCTGGCAAATTCTGACGCTGGGCTGCATCTCTGTCCACGGGGCTGGGTATTCACCAAATGCCTAGTTCGCTAAAACATACCACAGGCCCTGTCCGTGACCTTCTGCGTTGGCATCAGGGCAGCACCCAGGACCTTGGTGCCTTGAGCTGTCCTGTCTTCTGCACCCCCAGTGTGCGATGGCCAGAATCACTTCCCATCCGGGGATTCCACTTAGCTTTGGCTATTTTTTAAACCACGGACTGTGGTGTTTTCAACAAAATTACCTTCTCGGCAGCTTTTTCCAAATAGTTCAAGTCACGAAGTGTCAGATTGTTATCTTTTCTTTCTACAGTATTTATTAAAAGCCTGCCTTATTTTGTGGTGCCGCCCCAGAGACCACAACTAGCCCTGTGTGTGGAGGGAAGAGGAACACAGGTTTCTACCTAATACAAGGAAGCCCTTTCTGACAGCCAGAGGTGCCCACAAGGCCCAGGTGAGGAAGTCACCATCACGGAGGACCTTGGGCTGACACCGGATCAGTATCCGGTGGGGCCGCCGCAGAGGTTGGGCGACTGGGTGGATGTGACTCTGAGATTCAGTGGTTTGGGGCACTTGGTACGTCCAGGAGCTGGACAAGGCCTAGCAGCTGTTCACCAGCTGCCTTCCATGTGGCCATCTTGCAAATTTACTCCCAGATGGTCGGACCCCTCACCCTCCAAGGTCGTTGGGCCAGCTGCAGGGTAGTGGGCCAGCCCTTCTTTGCTCTAGTAGCCCTCAGGCAGGACGTGGAGAGGAGGAGAGAGGTGAGAAAGGAGCAGAGCTCTCTCCTCTCTCGCTCATGCTGGCTTCCACTGCCCCCCTCCCCCACCCCCCCTTCACCTGCCCTGCATTTTCCCTCCCTCTTTTGGTCTCTTAACCCTCCCCCCATCTCCATGGCGATAAAAGGGGAGGTGGGGTAGGCTGTGCCCTGTATTTTGAGTCACTCCACAATAGCCCCTTTCTCTGGAGACACAGGGGCTGCCTGTGGAACTAATCTCCCCCTGCCCATCAGCTCACAAAGGACCAGGGAAGCCCCTCCCTCAGCCAGGCCGCCCTCGGTGACCCCAAGCCCGTTTCCGGGTGCGCTTCCAGCCCTCCGGGGCCGCAGCTGGGCCTCTCTCACGGGATCCTGCATGCAGGCGGGGTCGCCCCGGCTGACCTCCCCCGAGGACAGAGGTCAAGCCCCTTCTCGGGTCTCTGATGTGATTGGAAGGTTGCCGAGGCAGGGGGACGGGGAGGAGAGGGGGAGGGGACCTTCTCTTTTAATGTAAAATTGAAAGACTCCCTGTGCCTTCCTGTCTGTGCCTGTCTCCGGCGGGGGCTGGGTCGCCTGGCCTAGGACTCCTTAGAAATCTGGGCGTCTTAGAAATGGGTTAAACCCCTGGCAATGGAACCTGGTCAAACCCAACCCCAGAATATTAGAATCATAAAAGTCTGGGCATGGGAAGTGGGAGAAACCGTCTAGGGCAGCAAGACTCGGCCCTGGTTTTGATTCTGGTACTTCCTTGCTGTGATGGGCTTCTAGATACCTCTGGGCCTTTCTGCGCTTATCTGCAGAGTGGGAACGATAACTCGTACCAACCTGACAGGTACTGTAGCAGATGAGGTCATGCATGTGACATGATCTCAGCCTAATGCCTGGCTCATGGAAGGCACTCGGGGTACCATGGCTGTGACTATATTAGGCAGGAAGGAATTCCCAGGCTGAGGAATCATCTCCTTAGCTCAGGCCAGGGCATCCCCATCTCAGAGTTAAAGATGGGGAAGGCGGGGGCCCCCCCCCCCCCCCCCAGTGAAGAATATTCGAGGCAGGGTAGCTGGTGGGAACACAGACTGGGAAGTCAGAACGGTTGGGACTCAGTCCTACCTCCCCCACCTACCAGCTGTGACACCTCACTTTCCTCATGTCTACAATGGGGATAATAATAGTAACCACTGCATAGGGTTATTATGAAGATCCAATATGTTAACACACGTAAAGTGCTCAGAAGGGAATCTGGCTTGTTGTCCACGCGATATAAACATTACTTATGATTATTATTGATGTTATGATCATTGGGTCTCTGTGGGCCTGATTTCCAGAAGAGCGCTTATTTCAAATATTCAAAGCCTTTGTCCCTACAAGTCCCCTCTCTCTTTTCCATGTCCCATGGCATGTTCTGATTTCCGGCAAGGAATAATATATGATCTCTCTTACTTGCTTGGCTGATGAAAAAATGCACATTCTGCCCATATAGACAGCCGCTCTAAACAAGGGACACAGCTAACCCAGAAGGGAGTAATTGGCCTCTTATAAAACAAGGCCAAGTGAAAGATAGGAGTTCAGAAAGGTCGAGGGAGGTCTGGCGGGAGCTGCCGACAGCTCTCCTAACCTGCCCGACTTATTACCGGAATCATTTCAAGGGATAATTTAATGTTCTCCCTCTGTGGCCCTGTTTGCTCCTGAAGGGAAAAATAAATAAATAAACAAACTCAACCACCCCAACCAACACATGCTTTATGAGAACATCACTTACTAGTTTTTAATGGCACCATTATTAATATAACCATCCCGGCACCTCCCCTACATCTGATCATGGGTGAATTATGAATTGTGAATTCTGATCGCTGCTCCCATTACTGCAAACATTTCCACCCGGTCCTGACAGGAAGAGAGAACCAGACTTTCACGTGTAGGGAGAGCTCAGAGGCTGGAGCCTGGTCTGCTCCCCAACCCTGGGAGAAAATTCAGAGAGATGGGGCAGGAGAGTGAGAGAGAACTGGGGGGGGGGGGGGGGGGGGGGGCAAGGGCAGGAAGATAGCCTGTCCGGTGTGTTGGTGGAGAAAGAGCTTGACCACATGCCTCTAGTCCTATAACTGAGCCCAACCTCTTACCTTCCAGGACCTCATTTCCTTCTCCTATAAAATAGGGATTAAAAAAAATTTTTTTTTAATGTTTATTTACTTTTGAGAGAGAGACAGAGTCCAAGCAGGAGGAGGGGCAGAGAGAGAGGGAGACACAAAATCTGAAGCAGGCTCCAGGCTCTGAGCTGTCAGCACAGAGCCTGATGCGGGGCTCAAACTCACGAACCGAGAGATCACGACCTGAGCCCAAGTCGGACGCTCAACCGACTGAGCCACCCAGGCGCCCCTAAAATAGTGATTTTTAAGACTTCTTTTTCCCTTTGCCATTTTTAAGCATTGATGATGTCCCAGGCATTGTGCTAAATGCTTTATCTCATTTAACGGATACTCAGAACGAATGTATATAATACTAGTTTAGTCCCCACTTGGTCGATGAGGCAACTCGGGCACCAGATGTGCAGAAGCCCGCCTGAGGTCACACAGCTGGGATGCTGGTTTACAACCTGGATTTGTCTGACTCCAGGGCCCAAGCCTGTAACTCTTAGGCTACACTGCCTTCCGGGGACAGTAACACCTGTCCCTCTACTAAGCAGGGTGGGGACAGTCAGATGTGTCCGCAGGAGTGAAAGGGCTCTATCAACCACACAGTGGTCTCATGGTGGTATAGAAGCATTTCCCAAAGGAAAGCAAAAGAAGAGATTGGGCTGGGGTGCACTGAGGTTAGAGCGGGGAAAGACAGCAACATCCCAAGGGGGACTGAATTTAATTTTTATTTTTTAGAGAGAGAGAGCGTGCACATGAGTAAAGGGCAGAGGGAGAGAGAGAAAATCTAGAGAATTTTTTTCTTTTAATGTTTATTTATTTTGAGAGAGAGAAAGAGAGAGCAAGTAGGAGAGGGGCAGAGAGAGAGGGCGAGAGAGAATCCCAAGCAGGCTCCGAGCTGTCGACACAGAGCCCCACATGGGGCTCAATCCCGTGACCCAGGGATCATGACCTGAGCCAAAATTGAGAGTTGGACGCTCAGCTCAACCGACTGAGCTACCCAAGCATCCCAAAGGGGACTGCATCATAGCAAAAGTTACTTTGGAAGAATGCATTATAGTTGATTTCATTTTAAAACTGTGGACAGACAATGAAAGGAAGAACACTCTGTCTGAGTCTCCCCACCCCCACCGAGGGTGTTTTTATTTTGCTCTTGCTAGGCCCTCCTCAGAGGCTCTGAGCTGAGCAGGACTCTCTCTGGTCTAGTTGAGAGGATGAGATGCGTCTTCCCCGCTACCCCGGGATCCTGGCACCATGCAGAGCTGATGGCCTTGAGAAGGTGAGGCCTCCCAAAGGTGAGCTCTGGGAGTTCAGCCACAGTAGGGAGTTGGTGGAGCTGGCACGAGGGCACAGAGGTGGCCAGGGGCTGGGGAGGGTGGGGACAGACCCCCCCCCACATCTTTTCTGGCCTGACCCGGGTTTGCTGGCCACAAGGGACAGCCTCAGGCCCAGGCTGGCTGCTGGGTACTTGGTATTCTGCTCAGGCCCTTGCGTCCTGCCTCCCGGCTCCCTGCCGGTGGGGCCTCCTCCCCCGGCCCAGCCTGGGCCATGCATTATCCTCGCAAGATTGAGGACCTAATGGAGGCGATCAGCACCCGGGGGAGCCACTCCATCCAGGCTCTGGAAGGAGGGCAGAACAGTGCTAGCTGGCTCCTTTACCTACCCTGAGATTGGGGTGCGCTTGGAGGGGGGGTGCTTGGAACTGAGGAGGGGCTCCCTGCAACCCCTCCCAAGGGCTCTGGACAACTTCAGTCCAGGAGGTGACATTGCAACAATCTTTCTCTTCCTCTCCATGGGATACCCTCAGTATCTGAGGTCCTCGTGGGGAGACCCCAGGCACTATCAGCTTTCTTGAAGCACTTTCTGCTGGCTTTGGGAAGGGCAGGATCCCACCTTCACCCCACCCCCGCCCCTGCCTGCCAGCTGGCCAGCGTTGGGGCCAGCCCTCCATTGCCCATTGTTCCTGGCTCTCCTCCCACGGTGGGAGGTGGGGGGCTGAGCCTGGTCCCCCCACCCCCCCAGGTCGGGAGCGCAGGGCAGCCCCTCCCCCTTCCAGGCTTCAAAGGCCCAGAGGGACTAACCCTTGCCACTGTGGGGCCTCCTCTCTGGGAGCAGTGGGGGGATGGGGGACAGCTGCCCCCAAAGCAGCATTCAGCAGCTTCCTGGGAGTGAGTAGAGCAGGCCAGGGGGTGATCATGAGCATGTAGGAGGTCAAATGCAGGGAGGTCCTGAGGCAGACGGCCTGGGAAAAAGCTGGGGGATGGATGGGAAGCTGCAAAGGTGATGTAATAACACCAACAGTGCATTCCTACCGAGAGCAGTCAGCCCTTCCCGAACACTCACGGCGGGCCCAGTGCTGTGTTTTCCACTCGCTGTCTAATTTCATCCTCTTGGGAGCCAGTACTTCTAGAGAGATATTGCACAGAAGGAGAAAATCAGGCTCAGAGAGGTTGGGTAACTTACCTGGGCTCACACAGGAAGGATCTGAACATATTTGGACCCACATTGTCTGAGTCTGGAACCTTGCCCCTAACCACAGTGCCAGGCCACTGTAACAGGCAGCCGGGAGGAAAACAAAATGAGTGATGGGCACCCCCTCCAAAACACTCACCTGACTTCATGCACATCACCAGGATAATGTGTTTCTTGCCAAGGAACACCCAGGGATCCCAGGGGTAAATGTTTTCACTGAGCCCACATACACAGTGACTTTTTATATACTATATTCTTTATACTATAGGGATTTTTTTTTCCTCCTCTTTCCAGCCCTGCCCCCCCCCCCCCCCCGCCCCCCCCCCCCCCCCGCACCCTGGACTTTTTACTCTTCTTCTTCCCAAGCTAACATTCTCTCCTCCGACCATCTGCTCACCCTGCCCACCTTGCTTCCCTAGGGATGGAGGAGTCCAGGACTCATCCCTCCCCCAGGTGCTATAATTTGAGGGGCTGCCGAGCTGGAATGGACCCAGGGCCTCCCCAGGCTGCCCTCCCGCCACTGTGAGTTGGCTGGCCTCTGCCCTCTGCCCTCTTCTGCCATTAACCCTGTCACCTGCCGGACATCAGCCCCCGGGCCCGGTCTGTCATCCGTGGCCAAAGATGGATGGGGGGCGGCTGGGAAGCATAAGTGGCGACCCCTTAATGAGATCTGGCGGGGGAGGACTGGGCTGTATCAGGGAGCAGCAGGGCCAGGCTGGCAATAATGGCCCTTGTTGAGCGTGACCCATTTTCTTTCTGTGGAGGGGAAGACAGTGGTGTGAGAAGCCGCAGGACAGGCTTGGGGGCCATAGGATTATGTTGCCACCCACCTCCCTCTACCCTCCCTCCCCTCCACTGGCAAACCAGACTGGAGCAGGAAGAGGTGGGCAGAGGCTAGAGGGGAAAAAGATGACCCCCACCCCTCATTCCTTCTCCTTGGCACTGTGACCCCAGCTCCTTGGGAAGAAGCACAGTGACAAAGAATCCCTAGGAAACAGGAGACCGGCTGCCAAGGCAGTCCCAGGAGACTTCGGGGTCTCCTATCCATGTGCAGAGAAATCGGAGGGAGGGAGCCTCTGCGGGGTGTTGTCTATATAGTGGGGAGCATCTTCAGAAGTGCAAGGAGAAGGTTCTTCGGAAGCAGGAAAAAGAGTGGGGTGCAGGAGTAGGGGGAAAACATTATTGGACAGTTGCCTACACATTCCTCCCTAGTGGTTCATAGGATTTTAAAAGGAAGAGATGCTAGAAAGCATCAGCTTTAACCTTTCATTATACAGATGGGGAAACTGATGCCTAGGGAGGGAAAGAGGCCCACCCAGTTGGTGGCAGAGCCAGAGCTAGGATCCGGGGCTCTAGAAGATCAAGCTCCCTTACTTGACATCCACCTCACTCTCTCCTTGCTTCTTACCCAGGAAGAGAATAGAAGAGCTGCTAAAATAATCATTCTTGGACTTGTCTGAAAGGGCTTGTTCTTTCCCAGTTCCTTCCTGCTCCCCCCTCAACGACATAGATGGCATCGTCCAAGGAAGGGCTTGCAGCAGGTCTGGGAGACAGACCCGGGGAGGGCAAGGTAGGGTGCCTCCTGAGATCCGAGCCAGGAATGGGGAACGATTCACTCCCTGGGGATGAGAATGAGGTCGGTGGAAAATAGGGCTCTTTGAGTTTGAGTTTAAAGCTTTATGATTTGGGGTGAGTTTTTTATTTCTGCCCCCACGAAGAGGAAGGAGAAGCACCAAGTAGGTGCCCGCAAAGGTTGGCTTCAAGACCCTCTGACCTTTATCTGGACATATCTGCTGCCACTCTATCCCCGGAGCCGTGGCCTTGGCTCTGTCTGTGATGATTTTTGGTTTCCCCTCTCCCCCAGCTGCCTAGGGCAGGTTGAGCAGGATTGATATAGTGTGGCACCCAGAGGTTGGGTGTCAGGAGGACACTGGTCCTGGCTAACTGTGTGACCCTCAGCCGTTCTTTTAGTCTTTCTGGGCCTCAGTTGCCTTATATATTATTTATTTATTTATTTATTTATTTATTTTTAAACGTTTATTTATTTTTGAGACGGAGACAGAGCATGAACAGGGGAGGGTCAGAGACAGAGGGAGACACAGAATCCGAAACAACAGTTGCCTTATATTTTAAGCGCTAGGGGCGCTTAAGTGGCTCAGTCGGTTGAGCGTCCCACTCTTGATTTTGGCTCATGATCTCACAGGTTCGTAGGTTCGAGGTACGCATCAGGCTCTGGGCTGTCAGCGCAAAACCTGCTTGGGATTCTCTCCCTCCCTCTCTGCCCCTCCCCCGCTTGTGTGCACGAAACATATGCATGTGGTCTCTCTCTCTCTCTCTCAAAATAGATTAAATTTTTTAAAAAGACAGTGCTAGACGGTGGTCTGCATACTTCTTTTATTTTTTTTTAAGCAAACCTTTTGCCCAACGTGGGGGTCAAACTCATGACCCCGAGATCAAGAGTTGCATGCTCTACTAACTGAGCCAGCCAGGCTCCCCTCTTCACACTTCTTTTCTTTTCTTTTATTATTATTTAAAACATTTTTAACAACAGGTGTAATTACGAAAACATGGAACCCTTCACGAATTTGCCTGTCATCCTTGCACAGGGGCCGGGCTAATCTTCTCTGTATCCTTCCAATTTTAGTATATGTGCTGCCGAAGCGAGCACCCTTCACACTTCTTTTATTTTATTTTATTAAAAAAAAAATTTTTTTTTAACGTTTATTTATTTTTGAGACAGAGCATGAACGGGGGAGGGTCAGAGAGAGGGAGACACAGAATCCGAAACAGGCTCCAGGCTCTGAGCTGTCAGCACAGAGCCCGACGCAGGGCTTGAACTTGAGGACCGCAAGATCATGACCTGAGCCGAAGTCAGCCGCTTAACCGACGGAGCCACCCAGGCGCCCCAACACTTCTTTTAAAAAGAAGGACCAGCACCAGATCTGCTGAGGGCTTCCAAGAGCTTTTGATGTGCATTTCCCAACTTTGCCTCAGGTGACTTCCAGTTGGTAGTTTGAAATAGGGCTTTGGTGGGAGTATTGGCACCACAGAAATTGGCAAATGTGCCAAATCGGGACTTCACAACCACCCACAGGCCGCTGTTCCATTTTACCAGCACACCACAGACCAGAACTCCAACATGCGGTATAAAAACAGAAAAAGAGCAGAACTGCTTTGGTTGAAGCAGGAGAGCCCCCTCCCCAGCAGGCTTTGCCCAAATCCGGGACTTGAAAACTGTCATACCAGGAGAAGCCTGAGATTTGCTCCAGCTCTCAGTTCTGCGGGTCTCAATAATAGGCCACAGAGGATACAGAAGGGAAATGCACAACAATAAAGAGGCTTGGGTTTTACAGCTGCATTCGGCCTTGTGGCAAGTCAGCTTTGAGGGGCCAGGAAGCGACTCTGGGAGATGCTTGATCCTGCAGGCCCCCGAGGCCTTGTGGTGGCCTCGGGCATTCAGGAGAAGTCTTACACCAGCAGGTGTCTGAGAGGCAGGAGGAGCATGAGACTGCCTGGGGGTGGGGGTGGGAGGCATGCCACCCATCTCCTCTCCTGACCTCCCCAACCCCGACCTCCTGGGTGAAGGGATGTGACTTGGGTCCATTCAGGCACGGAGAGAGCTGGAGCCTTCTTGGGGAAGCCCAGTGGACTTCATCAATATGTGGTGGGGAGGATACCAAACAAGAGAGGCCGAGACCAGAAATCAAAGGCAGGGCTCAGCCCTCAGCTCCAGCGGTCCCTGACCTTGACAACTTCTGTGTTTCAGTAATGTTTTGTGGGATGGGACTGCTAAACCAGGGTTAAAATCATATTCATTTTCAATTTGGTCTTTTCAACAGGGAACGTAGAGGGTGGTCACCAGGGATCATAACTTCATTCAGCTAGGAGTGAAAGGACCCACTCAGCAAAGCAGGTTTCACTCCTACATTTGCCCAGGTTCTGTGAAGAATATAGAAGTCAATATTCCCAAAGCTTGCTTTCTTTCAGGTTTATTAGAATCAGCCAGACTGATTCATTCTTGCGGAGGGGGCGGAGGGGGGAGCAACACGCAGAAGGAAAGAAAAACAAATATTTGCAGCTGAGAGAAAGCTGACATTTAATTGAGCTGTTTCTAAATCTGTCAATCACTAGAATTACTAGGAAGATTTTAAAAATACAGTGTCTTCCCCGGCCCCTAAATTTACAGATTTAAAAATCTCCGATGGTGGGGGAGGGGTTCTGGTGTTTGGGAGCCATTACATTCACTCTCCTGGCCGCCCACAGTGGAGACAGAGGCCATCAATTCGACTTTGTCTCCTTTCTTTTTAAATATATGCATTTATGGGGGCGCCTGGGTGGCTCGGTCAGTTAAGCGTCGGACTTCGGCTCAGGTCATGATCTCACAGTCCGTGAGTTCGAGCCCCGCGTCGGGCTCTGTGCTGCCTGCTCAGAGTCTGGAGCCTGCTTCAGATTCTGTGTCTCCCTCTCTCTCTGCCCCTCCCCTGTTCATGCTCTGTCTCTCTCTGTCTCAAAAATAAATAAACGTTTAAAAAAATTAAAAAACATATGTATTTATGTATGTGTTTATTTTTAAGTAATCTCTATGCCCAACGGGGGGCTCCAACTCATGACCCAAGATCAGGAGTCACATGCCCTTCCAACTGAGCCAGCCAGATGCCCCTGACTTTGTCTTCTTTCTATATCTAAAAAAGATATCCTATGGTTAACTAGCTAGAAGTTAAACAAAATTTTTGAAAACAGAAAATAAAAATAAAAGAGATTTCCCTCATATTCTCCCTTAGCAAATATAGGAAGAGTTTTAAAAAGTTCCTCCCTGCAGCCAACCTAACTCCCTGCTGCATTTCTAACGCTCTCATCTGCATAACTTTACTGCTGGCTTTCAGAGTTTGCCTCCATGCTGAGTGTTCTGGGCTTTATTTCTTCATTCTGCAAGAAAGGATTCAGGACCTACCAATCGCCAGGTCCTACAGGAGGTGTTGGGGAGATTGCGGGGAGTGAAATAGACAGGGTCCTTGGCCTTTGCCTTTCAGCCTTGGGAGGGAATCAGAAATACACTAGCAACGTGCGGATGCTGGGAGAGGGGAGACAGGGTGAGGGTTAGCGTCCTGAAGAGAGGAGGGCACGGCTGTGGCCTCAGGATCGTCTGGGCAAGGAGGATGGGAGGGCAGGGATCATAGTTCCTGGCCGAGAGAACAGCATATGTGGGGCTCAAGTTAAACAGCAGAGCGGACCTCCAAGAACCAAGTGGAAATCCATACAGCTGGGCATTGTGCTTCCTGAACCTTTCTGTCATTTCTATGGCCCTTCCCAGAAACCCCTCTAAGCTCCTCCATGACGCTCTGGGCCCTGAGGAGCGAGGAGCCCACAGCAAGACAAAGAACTTTTGTCTGATCAGCTGAGCTATAATGAGACAATGATCCCCAGGACCCTTATTTATGCATCCAGCATGGAGCTTTACTGATGTAAGAGCAGCACCGGATTACTGACTCACAGTCAGCCATGCATTTTACAAGAATTCCGCAATGTCGGTCTTGGATTTTATTTCTGCCTAACTTCCCTTTCAGCTTTCTTTTTAAAAGCCTCGCCTCTTTGCTGTCTTTGTACTTATCTCTTTCTGAAGTGGAACAAGTCGAGAATATGCGGGTTTCGGGGAAATCTGCTGTCCCCAGGGTCCTTCTCCAATGAAATGCAGGTCAAACTGAGATTTGGAGTTGAAAGCCGATTAGTGTAAACGTTCACATTTTAGAGAGTCTAACTAATCTGCCCATCAAGGCTGCTGATCCCATCCTGTCTTATTTGCTGCTGGGGGGTTATGTGTGGCAGGGGGGAGGCGAGGACGGGTGCAGAGTCAGCGCCAGTGATGTGCCAGGCAGAATGGAATCTTTGCACGGTGGCTCCTTGAAAGGGAGGGTAGCAGGGAGGAGGCAGATGCTGAGAGGCTCATGGGAGCCGTGCCAACAGATGGGTCTGCCTGGGTCCCTGACTAAACCAACTAACCCTTCCCGAGCCGATCCGGATGCGGGGCCAGAACTCATTATTCTTCCCTGGGATCCCGAGTGACGCAATAGGGGCCACGAAGGAATTCACTGGTCAATGCTAGTTGGGTGGGTGGGGAGTCCGGAGGTTAGGGGCAGGCATGGGGGGGGGGGTGGGGGTTGCTTGGATTAAGCCCATGGGAGCTGAGCCAGCCGGGCAGGGAGGAAGGATTGCTTTGGCATTCTCCTGCAGTTACCAGGCCTCCCCGCCTGCCAGGCTGCTGGTGTGCAGAGCCCAGCCCCCTCCCCAAAGAGCCCCTGAGAGGAGCCAAGAGAGGGGGGAAGGCCACCCGTGGCCTTGTGAGGCTGAAGCACAAGCTCCTTCCTCAGCTGCCAGGGAAGAATTTAATTACCAATTAAAGCCCCCTCCATCTGTTTCGGGCCTGCCAGAGAGCTCTCTCTACCCTTTAATTACATCTCTGACAACAATTTAACTCAATTAGCTGGTAAACACAGCAGAATGCAGGCAACCCAGGGCACCCTCTTGTCCCTGCCATCTGTCTGTCCGTCTTATGCTTTCCCCACTCGCTCTCAGTCTGTCTGTCCTGCCCCTGCTTCCCCCTCTCCTTTTGGCCACCCCCTCACTTTGCTCTTTCCCCTTCTCTCTTCCCCAACACCTCTTGTCTGTCTCACACCAGCTGGGTTCCATCCCCCCCCCCCCCCTTTGTCATGCCACCTTCCTTTCCCATCTGCTGTCTGTCTGTCTGTCCCTATCCCTCTGTTCTGTCTCGTTCCGTCCATTCCGTCCTTCTCCGCAGGCCGGTCTCCAGGGAGCCCACCTGTTCCCTTCCTTCTTCCAGGCTCCTTTCCTGCATTTAACCGAACCCACCCCTTCAACGTGTCTTCTTGGAGTCTCCTCCTTGGTTTGTCTCCCTAACCTTTACCATCTCCTTTTGTTTCGTCCACGGAGCTCAGACAAATGTGAGGAATAAGAGCTACCATGTTTTGAGGCTGTCTTTTGCCAGTCCCTGGCTAAGAGCTTTATGTATTTTGTTTTGTTGAATCTTCGCAAAAATTCTATGAAGTAGGTATCATACTCCCCACTTTGCAAGTGGAATAATTGATGCTTTGCGGGATTTTGCAACTCGCGTGGGATCGCAGGAGGGGAGCAGCTTTGCAGATACCAGAGAGGGCCTGAGTATTTGGGGAGAGGCTCTGTGTTGCCCAGACGAAGGGCAGAGCAATGGGTCCCCAGATAACAGTGGATGGAAATTAGGGATGACTTTTGAGAATCTAACCTCTATTTCTGCTGGAGGGAGGCTTCCAGATTCTAGTTTGCCGCAGTGTTGAAGAAGTTTCTCAGTCCCCCAAGAAAGTAAAAATAAATAAGTAAGTAAATAAATAAATAAATAGGACCCCAAGGAGTAGGAGAAGAGAAAAACAAGTAGGCTATAATTATCCTAGCAACCCTCCCCTGGAATGAGAGCGGGAGGGCGGTAGAGAAGGGCAGCCTGATCCGTCTTGTGGACAGGCAGGGACATGATGGAGACCCCAGGTCAGCCAGGTAGTCACATGGCCGTGGCTCAGGCAGACCCCAGCCAGATAAAACTCATCTGCTTTCTTCTCCCGTCCTTCCTCGGCTGACTAATCATTCTTCCCGTGATCAAAACAGAAAAGAATTGGGGGTGGGGAGGAGACTACAGCAGAGAGGGGGAGCTATCTCTATTTTTTTTTTTTAATTTTTTTTTCAACGTTTTTATTTATTTTTGGGACAGAGACAGAGCACGAACGGGGGAGGGGCAGAGAGAGAGGGAGACACAGAATCGGAAGCAGGCTCCAGGCTCCGAGCCATCAGCCCAGAGCCTGACGCGGGGCTCGAACTCCCGGAGCGCGAGATCGTGACCTGGCTGAAGTCGGACGCTTAACCGACTGTGCCACCCAGGCGCCCCTCTTATCTCTATTTTCTACCTTCCTTTGGTTTTAAGATTTGTAGTCCTTCCCCAGAAGTTAGTTTCACTGGGGGTTTAGAACCCATACACCTTCACTCAGCTTTCTCCCACCTTAAGCAGGAGTGCTGGGATCCCAACTAAATTCCTCAAGTGCAGGAATTGTGCTCTGAAAGAAATGCCAAATATGGGCCGCGGTCAGCATGGGTAGGGAGACTGCTACATCACCTAGAATTTTCATCATTAGTAATCTGTCAAGGGGAGTCCTATTCTGCAGGTAGATACGGAAAGTTCTAGGCTGAGGCAACCAAGGGGCAGAGAAGAGAAGCAGAGAGCACTCCAAAGGAGGTTCCTTGTTCAGACTTCCCAAGCCTTATGAAAGTACTGGGTTTGTGAGCAGTTTCTGTAAACATGATCTAATAAAGACCACAGAGTAATGAGGCTAGTGGGTTTTTTGTTTGTTTGTTTGTTCTAAACAGACACATGATTGCCTAGAATTTCAGAGTTCAAGGGACCAGAGAGGTCTATTCAATCCAGGGTCCTTCCCGCTGCAAGAATTCTTATTGCAGTAGCCTTGAAAATGTCTTTCTTTGAATACTTCCTGTGACAGGGAACTCACTATCTCACTACGTATCCCCTTTCTATATTCAGACTGGTTTAATGTTTAGAAAATTATTTCTCATATTATCTCCCCATAATTCCCATCCTTCTGTCCTTATTTTCACCTTGTGAAGTGATGGAGAATGTGTAAACTTTCTCCCCAGTTCCAGATGCTAATCGAATGTCTAGAAGGCAGCTAATAGGAACCCCGGAGAGTTTAGCCATCCCTAGTTCCTTTCAGCCATTCCTCAAATGCTCTCATTTCAAAATCTCACTGTTCTCTTTCGTTATGCCTCTTTTCATTAGCAATGTCTTTCTTTATACATACTGCCCCAGGCCTAAAAGAAATGCTCTAGATGAAGTCCAATGGGCAGAGGACAGAGAAAGACTATCACCTCTCTTGTTCTAGAGACTGTACTTTTATTAATGCAGCTCTGAATCTGTAATTTTTTTTTTTATGGCAACCACAGATCATAGTAGCCTCTATCAGCCTATGGAGGTTACAGTCAACCAAACGTATTTCTTTGGGTACATGCCACCTTTAGGCCATGTCCTCCTCATCCCTACTGAATTATTAATGCTTTTAGTGACAAATAGGAAACATATCAGTTAACCCTTTTAAATTTCATCTCATGCAACTTAATTGAACACAGATGGAGCATTATCATGTCTCACTGTGGTCGATTTGGGCCAATGTTCCCATCCTACCAAGGTCTTAGATCCTGAGCCCTTCACCCAAATATCAACCAGCTCTGTATCATCCCCAGGTCTGATGACCTTGGCTTCCTTCCATGTCTTCATCCAACCCTCCATAAAGTGTCAAAGAGTACTGTGCCTTGGGGTGCCTGGGTGGCTCAGTCAGTTAAGCATCTGACTCTTGATTTCCATCTAGGTCATGATCTCATGTGAGACTGACCCCGCGTTGTGCTCTGCGCTGACAGTGTGGAGCCTGCTTGGGATTCTCTCTCTCTTCCTCTCTCTCTGCCTCTCCCCTGCTCACACTCTCTCTCAAAATAAATAAATAAACAAACATAAAAAAAAAAGAATCCTGTGCCTCCTGAGAGGACTATTTTGAAAGAATCAATGTCTAAATGAGTCTCTCTCCTTCAAATGGAGGCCATAGTTGGGGTGTTGTTTTTTTTTAATAACTTTCAACTTTGATAAATTTCAAACTCAGAAGAATATCAAAAATAGTACAAAGAACTCCCATATGCCCTTTACCCAGACTCATTCACTGTTTACATTTACCTGTTTGCTTTATCCTTCTCTATCCACATGTGTACTTATGTATTTTTTTCCCTGACCTTTTTGAAATTTGGAGACATAATGTCCCTTTAGTATTCAGTTCCTAAAAGGCATTCTCTCGCACAAATAACCTCAGCATGATGATCAAAACCCAGAAATTGAACACGGCTGCAAGACCACTATGTAACTCACAGTCCATATTCAAATTCCATCAACTTTCCCAGTAATGTCCTTTATAACTATTCCCATCCCCACCTTCCCCCACCTCCAGTCCGGGCTCTGATCCAGAATCATACATGGCATTCAGTAGTCAAGCTCTTTAGTAGGAGGCGATGGCTTTATTTCAACACTTTGCTAAAAGCAGTTTGGAAACTTTTTTGAAAAACACCAGCCTACGAAAAACAGTGAAACCATCCCACCTCCCAAGGATGAAGATCGAATACCACCGAGGACAGCAAAACAAATGTGCCGCAGACTCTGCAGGTACTTCCCATGAAGCCTTCGCCAATGTTTTGCGCCATGGAAACATTTGGAACAAGTGCAGCCACCTGATGAGGTAACTTTGGAGGGAATATCCTCAAAGACAGGCAGGACGCCTAGGGCATTTGCTTCTAAATTTGCCTCAATTCATGATAGTCAAACTGCACACCATCTTAGAGTTTCAGTTCCTGGAGAACAGAGACAGGATGATGGGCACACCCTTCTTGGTTCATTTGTTGAAGTGTCCGGCTGCTGGGGCTAAGCCCGGGCTTAGTCCCCCAAAAGGGCTATTTATACTTGCCAGAAGATGAACCTTTGCCCTCTAAGGTCAGTCACGAGGGAGGAAGGGAGGCAAACGAAGATGTACGGGGCTATCAATTCCCAACAACTCAAAACATGTGTCAGGCTGATGGAGGGTGGATAATGTCGACTTTCCACCAGGCTGTGCGGTGGTCGGCTCAACGCAGGCTCCAACTAGAACTCAAGTCAGTGATGACCAGTGTTTCTGTAGATCGTCTCCCTCGTGCTAGGTTCAAAGCCTTAGATTAGAGCCCAGTATATAATTGCTTCCCTTTCTCCCTCTCTTCCTCACATCAGTGAGGCACCAAACCTTTTCACGCATCTCACACTAATTCTTTCCTCTCCGTTCTGGTCCAGGTCCTACTTTGCTGGCCCCCTGGGCTCCAGTCTCTCTTCTATCAATTCATTCTATGTATGTACTACCACTAGATTAAATTTCCCTTTAAAAATCTCTATCTGTCTATCTATCTATCATTAATTTCTCCATGTCTATATTCGATACTCCTTAAGGTTCCACGTCCGTCTCTCACCCCATCTCTCATGGGGATCAGGTCCCCATGGCTCCTTTGGGGGAGGGGTGCCTGGCTCCAAGTCCTGCAACCCTTCCCTCTCGCCTGAGTATTGAAAGCATTTGGCATCCATGCTACTTATTTGGCACTTGGCGGATGACTCCTTAGATAATTTTTAACGTTAACACACCTACTCTTTCTTGTAAGAAAGACTGTAAACCCTTCAAGAGCAGATACCATGTTTATACTTCTTCCCATCTTGTATTTTTTTTTCCTGTCTAACTTTATTTATTTATTTTTTTCCCATCTTGTATTTAATGTAATGCTATGTATATAGTTGGAGCACTACGCCTGTTCAGTGCTGGTGATCATGGGATTTGTTTGAAAAGGATTTTTTTTTTATTTTATTTTTTAACTTTTATTTATTTTTGAGACAGAGAGAGACAGAGCATGAACCGGGGAGGAGCAGAGAGAGAGGGAGACACAGAATCCGAAACAGGCTCCAGGCTCTGAGCTGTCAGCACAGAGCCCGACGCGGGGCTCGAACTCACAGACCGTGAGATCATGACCTGAGCCGAAGTGGGACGCCCAACCGATCAAGCCACCCAGGCGCCCCTGAAAAGGATTTATAACCGAGAAATAATAACAGCCAACATGTATTGAGCACATAACCATTAGACACAATGCCATACACTTGGACTAAATCAGTTGTTTCTTCCACAACCCAGTGATCTAGGGATATTATAATCCCCGTTTTACCGATAAGGAAACCGAGGCTCAGAAAGGCTAAGGAATTTGTCCATGATCATCCACCTAGGGAGTAGAAAAGCCAGGACTCGACCCAAATGGTCTGAATCCAGAGTCCCTGCCCTGAACCACCCTGCTATGGCTGTGGAGAGGACATTCCACCCACCCCAAGACTTTAAATAATAATAATTGTGATGCTGATGATAGTAAATAATATTTTTCTAAGGAAAATAGGGTTCTGGTCTGCTCAAGCAGCTTTTCCAATGTTTAATAACTTCATTCTCACAAAGCACTTGGGGAGGAAATATAAATTCAATCCCTTTTTGTATGAGAAGATAAAATGAGCCGCAAAATAACATTCGAATTTTGCCTGGTCTTTAAAGGGCTACTTTCTTCTTTTCACTTTGTGTTTTGGCAAGGGATAGTAATGAGGAAGCCTCTAACCTCAGAACCGTCTAAGTCTACAGACCGTCTCCTGTGTTTCTGAATCCCAGGCCTGGCCAGAAATCTGTAATTTTCGGCCTCCACCGCGGCCAACGCCACTCCCCATTTCCTAGTGAGCTGGGGCTTAGGGGAGTTTGGGGAGGATGGCAGAAAAAGGGTCGGGTTGTGTCTTCTCCTAATCGAGGTCAAGTTTGGGGTTCCAATGGGGCCCAAAGTCCCCCCATGCCTCCAGAAAAGAACACACAGAAAACAGGAAACATTGTATGTGTTCAGTCTGTGTTCACAGAAGACATCTTAGCAAGGCAGACCCTATCACAGCCAGCTGATGTCACCAAGACAGGAGGGGAAGATGGAAGAAAGAAACAATGGAAGAAGAGACAAAGGGAGGGAAAATAGAGCAAAAAGTGAAGAGTAGAAATACGGTGGGGGAGGGGTGGGGAGCAAAGGGAAAAGCAGAGGACAGAAAGAGGGACAATTCGAAGCCATCATCTTTTGCCCACTTCCCTTCCCCCATCCCTACCCCCACGGGTGAAAGCCTCCCGCCCCTCCCTGTTATCCAGAGGGGGACACAGATCCTCAACCTCCGACTTCCGGTGCTGTCTCCCCGGGCCCAGAGGTTGCAAACGGGGGAGGCTTGTAAACAGTTTGCACTATTTCCCTCCGGTTTCCTCAGGAGTTGCCCTGTTCCCGGGGCCATTCCTTTCCCTGCAGCCCTCGGGGGAGCTCCATCCCCGCAGACCCCAGCCAGGCTCCAGCCTCCCCCCTCTCCCCCGTTCCCCCAGCTCTCTGGAGGGGCTCGCGTCTCCCCGATGCGCTCCGGTCTCTGTCTGAGCCATCCATCAAGGGTGGCAGGCTGAGGGAAACATGAAAAAGAGCCTATTTGGCTATTAACATCCCCTCCCGCTTTGTTGTCTCTCTCCTCCCCACTCCCCTTCCAGCCCCCCACCCCACCCCTCCCCTTCCCCTTTCGCGGGAGACAAAACCAGACTGACAGGCTGAAGACTCAAACATTAATCAAACTGCGCTCCGGAACAACCTTTCCCTCGCATTAATAAATACATTTGCGGCCCCTCATTGGACAGTTGGCCTAATTTGTTTCTTTTTTGCGGGGAGGGGGGAGCAGCCGCGCCCGCGCCCCCTGGCTCCCAGCAGCCCCGTGCAAAGCAGATGTTCCGCCGCGGACGCGGAGCTGCGCCGAGCCGCGCGCCCCGGAGGCCGCGGTTGTCATGACGACGGCCGGGCCGCCTGCTGTCGCCGAGCACGCTGTCTCGCCCGCTCAGTGATTACCTCCATCTCCGCAGCGTTCGCCATACGGCCCGGCTTCTAATCAGATCCCCTCCCCTCCCCCGCCTCCCGGCGGCCCAGCGGAGCCCACCCTCCTCCGCCCAGCGCACTGCCCCTCCAGCTCCCACAGCCTGGGGACCGGTGAGAAGGGCGGCTGGCGCATCCTTGATGGCCCCGAGGAAGGCGGAGTGGGAGAGACACCCTGCACTCGCTGCTTGGGGATGACTGGCCCCAGTTGGGAAGAGATTCTGTGCACCTGAAGCCACCTTTGGTGGCCCTGGACACCCCCCCGTCCTCCCACCCCCCCCGGCGGCGCCCCCCCCCCTAGCCCCCCCCCGGGGATGCTCTTCCCCCCCCCCCCCCCCCACTTCTTGGTTATGTTGAGGCAGGTCACCTGAGGTCCCCAAGAGAGGTAAGCCAGGCAACCCTAGTTCCCCTTCCACCTGGGCAGGACTCTTCCATTGTGATTCTGAAAATGCTAGAAATGGTTTCTTCTGCACAGACTGGGGGGTAAGATGGGCTCCTGGAGCAGAGCATTTGTCCAAGCCAGGCCCCTTGTGCTAAAACCCAGTGTTTTCTCAGACTAAGGGAGGAGTGGAGAGACACAGGTCTGGTACTCAAATGATGCAGCCTGGCCTGACTTTGGCCCGTGGTTGCTTTGACCCCCTAGCCATCCCACACACCGAATGCTTCTCATGCCCCCAGGCCGAGGGGTTTTGTTTATAGGTGATCTCACATGCACTCCCAGCAGGCAGCCTTGCAAGCGATGTACTGGGTTCTTTCTCCAGGCTTGCTAGTGGGCAAGGGGCAGTTGTAAGGCCTCAGGGCCTTGGGAACCTGGAAGTCTTGCTCCCACCCAAGTACTAACCAGGCCAGACCCTGCTTGGCTTCCGAGACCAGACTCTGGAGGTCTTTCTATGGAAAAAGGAGAATCCTTTCCTTTAGACTCTGAAGCTTCATTCCAAGACCCAAACATCCCTTTCCAAACATCTCTGGCTTCAGGAGAAACAGGGTAATAACAGAGACCACAGACAAAAGAGGACAGAGGGGCGAGGGGTGAGGCCAGCCTGGAAGCAGAGCAAAACATGTGGGAGAGTGTTGCGAGGCTGTTGGTGCCGATTCCACATTCCAGGCTAATGCACGAGCCAGGAAGTCCAAGGTGGTTGGAGCAAAAAGCAATCTGGTGTAGAGGGAGGGACCCCCTCAGAGTGATGAGGAGAAAAGTTCTCCTCCGCACCAGGAACAGCTTACATAAACACTCCCACAGCATCCAATGCCCGCCTCCTCCCATGTTTGCCTGCAGAGTCCCGGAGCAGTATCAGCCAATGAGAAGAAATGCTACTCTGGGCTCTTTCTCCCGAGTCTACTAAGAATCCTCATGTTAGAGCTGCAAGGGCCTTCCGAGATCTAAACCAATCCTTCATGTTACGGATGACAAAACAGAGACTCAGAGAGGGACCATAACTGGCCCAAGATCCCCTCCCTAGCAGATAGTGGGACCTCGCTTTGCTCTCTGCTGTGGTGGCTGCTGGTGCCCCTCCCTTTCCTCTCCCAGAGGCACTGACTGGGAAACTGGTTTCCAAGAGGCACAGGCAGAATCCCAAAAATTTCAGGCCTTTTTAGCCCGGTCGTCACTCTGTCTGCAGAAGACCTGTCACCTGAAGGCAACGCCACTGGAGTGACAGCTCCCATTGGCCCTGGCCAGCCTAAGGCCTCTCTGGGGGGGTGGGGGGGTGCGGAAGGAGCTTTGGTGGGGCCTCCGTCAGTCGATTGTCTGCAGCTCTGTCTTTGTCTGTCTGTCACTCAGAAGTGAACCGCTGGGGGGAGAGGTCACACTGGTTGGTGGAAAGGGAGAAAGAGGCCTGTCCCTGTCAGTGAGGGGTAGGGAAGAAGGCAGGAGGATGGTACAGATTCTTCAGTCTCTTCACCAACCCCACCCCCACCCCGCAACTCCTCAGCTCCCCTAGGGAATTCCAAGCTTTGCTCATTTCAGGACCAGGATAGCAACTGCCCACAAAGACCCTTCTCTTCCTGCCCTGTGAAATCTCGGGTCACCATTGGAGATCTACTCGCTTACCCTGCCGTGTCTGGAAGAAGGGGCTGCCAAGGAGTCTGACTCAAACCTCCTAGAAAGGGGGTTCATTGTGCCCCCCCATTCCACATCACCACCTCTTTGACTCCACTCCGGTGCTTGTCGGTCTCTCTGCCCTGCCTGCCTCCTCAGATTCCCCAGGCTCCCGCATCCCCCCACTGCAATCCCACACAAATCCATCCCCTGAGAGCCCCTGTTTTCAGGCTGCCCCAGCTTCTCCTGTACACTGCGCATCTCCCCAGATTGTGCGGTTTCCAGTCTCCCCTTGCTCCCCCTGCACACGAATCCACCTCCCCAGCCTCAACAGTTTTCAGGCTTCTCAGTCTCTGCCCCCCCTGTACACGAACTGTTTCCCCAGATCCTGCTGTTTCCAGGTTCCCCCATGTTTCCCCGGTATACAAATTGGCCTCCCTGGGTTCGGCAGTTTCCAGAACCCCCTTGCTCTCTCACTAGGCAGTTCCATCTCCCCAGATTCAGCTGTTTTCAGGCTCCCCTCATTTGCCCTGTACACGGATACCTCTCCCAGGTTCTGCTGTTTCCAGGCTCCCCTATTTCCCTTGTACACGGATCAGCCTCTAGCTTATGTTGATCCCAGCTGCCTAAGGGATTCAGCAGGTTTAAGGAGAGTGGAAGGAAGAGGTGAGTCAGGAAGAGGAGAAGGAGTAAGACTGCCATCAGGGAAGCTCCTTATTTCTCTTGCGACCTAGAGCCCTAAGCAGCTTGCATACAGCAGTCTCTGGGCCTCTGGCTCTACAAATAGATCCCTTGAGCCGGTCTGCCCTGGGACACCCCAATTCCTTCCTTCCTGCTGCTGCCCAGCCTCTGAGCTTTAAGTTGAGCATCCCCTGGGGGGCCCCCATCTTGGAGGGGGTGCTCATGATGCGCGCAGGAGGCAGGCAGGAACCCTCCTAAGTCCTGGGCTATCTCTCAGCCCAGCCTCCTGGTCTCTCCCCTGCTCCCCCCTGCCCCCATGCCTTCCCAGCTCCTTTTTGTCTCTTTCCTACCTGCTGCACCTCAGCTCCTCTCGGTGCATTCAGGTAGAACTTCAAGAAGACCCCAAATGCACCCCCTCAGAACAAAAGAGGTACAGACCTAGAGACCCCCACTTTTTTTTTTCTTTTAGTTGTTTTCCAGGATGGAGCGGTATTAATTTCACGTCCTGGAAATTCCTTCTGTGCCTAGACTACCATCTGGCACGCTTCTCCAGGCTTTGTAAACACTTGTTCTGTCCTTGGTGCACAAAAGCAGCCTTCCTGCCTTCTAATCCTTGTTGGGGTTTGGGCTAGAAGGGGCGGTGCGAGGCGCAGTGCTCCACAAGGTTTTCCAGGATTCTTACCTTCTCTGATTTGTTTCAGTATTGCCCCCAGTTTCTAATGGACCCTAGGGAAGTGTGTTTTGTTCTCCCTCTCCCTCCTGCACTCACATCCCCACCTACCCACCCATCAGCCTAATCCCAGCCATTCTGACTCTCCACCTGGCTGGTTCCAGCAAATATTCCGGGTTCACAGGGAACACATAGGAATGGCAGGCCCACGGAGTCCAGGAGATAGTCCTAACAGAAGAGAGATCTTTCTTCCAAGTGAAGCTCGCACCGTGGTTCAAGACCTCACTGCTTGTGCTCCCAAGACCACAGTAGCTTTAGTTTTCCCCAGCTGTCAGTGGGGTGACTCACCCCACAGCCCAGGGAGTGCAAATAAAATTACACATGCAGAGGAAACAGAATTCTTTTACCTAACATGGCAAATAGGAGTTATTCACATAAGTCTTGTTAGAAGAAATCTATGTGAGAAGCTTTATATATATTCATATATATGCTGAATATATATTCTTCTTCCTCTGTTTGAAAATAAATGCAGTGGGGGGGCACCCATTTATTAATTTCATTATTTAAAAATTTCTGTTGGAGTTGCCGTACCTGGAAACCATACAAACTACTTATACACACTTGTCAATTAACATGTAGTCTTCAAATGGATGATTTTTTTTCATTTGTTAAGGTTTATTTATTTTATTTTTATTTTTTTAATGTTTAAAAATGTTTTTATTTATTTTTGAGACAAATCCTTTTTTTTTAAGCTTTATTTACTTTTGAGAGAGAGAGAGAGAGAGACAGAGAGTGAGTGAGGGAAGAACAGAGAGAGAGGGAGACACAGATTCCGAAGCGGGCTTCAGGCTCCGAGCTGTCAGCACACAGCCCGCCGCGGGGCTCGAACCCACGAACCACCAGATCATGACTGGAGCGGCAGTAGGATGCTTAACTGACTGAGCCACCCAGGCGCCCCTCAAATGGATGAATTTTAATGTGTGTAAATCATACCTCAAACAATCTGATTGAAAACATGCAAGGAAAGATGTGAATTGGGATTTTGAGTCAAGAGCCCTATTTTTTTTTTTTTTTTTTTTTTTAATTGCCCAGGAAGGCAGTCCTTGTTGTGGCAAGTCTATTTGTAAGTGTTAGATTCCAATGTTCTGCCGAAAGCAGGGGGCAGCCGGGCAGAGAGAGGTGAGCAGGGTTTCGGGAAACCTGTCACCTGTTAGCTCTGTGACACTGAAGAAATCACCCTTTCAGCTCCCCTTCCCTCGTCTGAGGGTCTCTAGCTTGCTCTCCCACAACCACCCAATTTCCTTTTTCTACCACAGAGTATAAACTCAGTTCAGTGCCCAGAGCCCCTCAGCCCTCTTGCCCAATCTTCAGCTACCCTAAGGAGTGGGGCCGAGTCTCCAGTGTTGAAAGGGAGATCTGGTTTTCTTGACAGTGTATTTATCAGAGTCCCTGTTTTCTCAGTGCAATTGTCCCTGGTTCCTAGGGTCCCTCCCCCCATCCTTTCCATCAAGATGCTCAGGCCTCTCTCTCGTGAGATGCCCCCCAACCTCAAGCTTCTGTTCAGTTATCTAGGGATCTCTAGGAACGGACTCCAGTGCTCAGCACTGCGGGATAACTGCCGCTGGGTAGGTGGTGAAGCCCCCTAGATCTGGTTCCTGCAGGCTTTCACTGTCCCATCCCGATCACAGCCGGGTAAGAAAGAAGTGGGCCTTGTCTTACAGCACCATCTTCTGGGCAGACCTGTGAGAGGCAGCCATTCAGAGAAGGTGGAGATAATTTTTGGTCTCAGAAGTTTTCAAAATCTCATCTGCTTCCCATAACCAAGTTCTGAATTCTGGACTTTCCCAGTCATCTCTTAGGAGAGAACGTTCCAGGAGGCTCCTCCCAGCCTTTTGAACACAGGGCTGGACCCTCTGGAGTGGTAGGGATGATTCCTAACCCACCGGCCCCAAAGCGGCTGAGGCCAGTCTCTTCCAGTCATTCTGTCAGTGAAACCCTGTCTCTGCTTAATCTGCCCCATACGTCCCCAACAGACCCACCTCAGTAACCTCTGTCAGTCACTAAGGAGCTGTTGCCTGGGGGTGGGGGCCTCCATGACTTTCAGAATTTTCTTCTTTCCTCAAGTTTTTCTGGATGAGGGCTCACTGCAGCCAGGAGAATAAGATACATATTTCAATGCCTTAAAAATCAGGTGAGGTGTCTGAATAAAAAGAAAATGTGGGTCTGGTCAAACGGAATCAGGTTCTCTCTCTTTTTTTTTTTTTTCAGTATGTATGCGCGTGTATGTGTGTGTGTGTGTGTGTGTGTGTGTGTGTGTGTTTTCAGACTGGGAGTAGGTGAGGATGATAAGAGAGTACCAAACATTTAAGCTACACTGTGAATTTATTACTGCTTAACACACATTTTAGGACCTAAATATCCAAATCATTGTCCCTAACGAAGTGGTCCCTTTGGAAGCTCTGTTTTGGAATGATAACCTGGAATTATCTGAATTAATTCAAAAGCACCAACTCAAATTCCGAATCAAACTCTGAATGGAACTCTGATTTCTGCAAGCTGTTTGGTGAGATCCTCAGCCTCAGTGGGTGGCGCTGTTTTAAAAATGAGAAGTGGGTGTAGTGAAAACGATTGCCTTCTGTGAGTCATACACTGACCCTAAATTCTTGCCTCTTCAATCCACATTTCACATTGCTCAAAGAGTCTTGCTCAGAACACAGAGTTGCTATCACTTAATTGCTTGAAAAATCTTCAGTGGCTCCCTATAGCCTTCGGAATATAAGCCAGGCTCCTTGGCTCTGTGGGCAAAAAGCAACGGGCAACGGAGTCAGACCAGTATGGGCTTAAATCTCACCTCTGTGCCATGAGGCAAATTATCCAAACACTCAGGTCCCCCAGATGTAAAAAGAAGGCTAACGGTATCTGCCTTGTTTGGGTGTTTTGAGAACCATACTGTTTCTGGGGTGGACAGAATAGTAGTAAACTCAGCATGTGGTCATTACTCTTCAGCACATGGCATTCAACACTCACCTCCATCCAGGAGCCACCTGTCTAGGCAGAAGTCTCCTGTCTCAACACACCCCAGTCCTCCTCACAGAGATGCACATACCCATTCCAGCTACCTTTACCCACAAGTCTTTAGCCAAAGATTCTCTGCCTTCTGCTTTGCAGATAATATTGTTCCCTTTGTAGTGTCTCTTTCCCTGACTTCTTTCCACAGAACAAAGCGTGGTGTAACACACCATCTCCTCTGTCAATATTTACAATTTCTGCAAATTACAAATATGTAACTTTGTTCCCAGTCAGATCAGGAGCTGTGTCTTGCAATTCTTCTTAGAAGCTCCCACCACCTTCCAGCAAGGTGACCTGCTCAGAACAGTTAGCAAATGCCTGTTGAAAAGAATTCTCTCCAAACGAAAGTGAATTTATTATTATTGTTATTATTATTATTTTGCATCAGTACTGCTTTTCTTACCAAAGGGTCCACCTTGGGGAGCGCCACTCATCTACCTACAGAGGATAAAGTCCACATGTACCTCACAACGGCTCTCGTTTCTTTGGATCCTCATCTACGATATTTTCCAGTTTTAGTATTTAGTATTTATAGATGTCAAAACCATTTTCTACTTTTACCCCTCCACCCCTACCCCACTGCCAAGTCTGGAGTCTATCACTTGCAAATCAGTCTCCCTCTCTTCTTTGCCTAGTACCTGGCTCATGGCAAACACTCAAACACTTGAATGAATGAATATAATGCACGGATATTGTTAAATGAAGGAGACCCTATCTAGAGGGAAAGGGAGGCCTGTAGGTTTGTGCCAACCCTGTTTTGGGTAAAAAAATTCAACTTTGCCTACATCAGGTTCTGGAGTTAAAGGGGTATTTACTGGAAATTCAGAGGTAGGATTTCTCTCTCTCTCTCTCTAGTTTCTAAGGTAGATTGAGGGCAGAAAGTCTGAGCTTAGGCGGGTCTCTAGTTCATCCCCCGCCTGGTTGGCTCCTCCTTAGCGGATCTGGGCCTCCCAGCAAAGACATCCTCTGTTCCGCGACGGTCCAGCCAACGGGGAGCCATCCATCACTGTCTTGACGCAAGCCAATCCGACCAGCTCTGCCTTCCTGCCAGCCAATGGCCAGAAAGCTGGGGGCGCGCGTAGAGGGAACTGGAGCCACCAGCTCTGGGGGGCGTAAAGGGACCCCGAAGGCCTGGCGGTACCATGTCCCTAGCCCGGTTTAGGTGCGGCGAGTGTTCCTCCTGCGAGCAGAGCCCTGGGGCCAGTGCTTCTGTGTGCGCCCTCTTGTCTGGACCCAAGCCAGACAGTCTCGGTTTCTGACTTGCCCCGGTGCCCATTCTGCAGGAGAAAGGGAGTGCCCTGAAGTCCCCTTCCCCTTATCCACTCGAGAGACCCGCTGGGTGGCCCAAGAGGGCGAGGGGGAGGGGGAAGCAGAAAGACGGGGAGGGCCCCTGGGGGTGAGAACAGACTGGAAGACCAGGCTTCCGCGGCCGCTCCCGCCGGGAACCGCCGGCCGCCCTTCCCGAAACCCGGTCCCCGGCAGACGGCGCCCCCGCCTGCCGGGTGCTGCGCGCTCCCCTCTGCGGCGGCCGGCTCCGGCCCGGGGCAGCGCTAATGAGGCGATCTGCGGGAAAGCGGGTGCGGGCGGGCGGGCAGAGCTCTAGGCAGGCCCGCCGTTCTGGCGGCTCCCGGGGCTGCGGGCGCCAAGGGGCCCGGGGACGCAGCAGACTCTCCGTCTCGGCCCCCAGACGGGCCAGCGGACTTGAGATCCCGGGGAAGGAGTAGCTCGCCCTCCCTGCCCACACTGCCCGGCTTCCGCTGCCTTCTCAGCGCCGTCCTTTCCCCGCCGCGGGCGTGGGTCGGCTGCTTTGCTGCACCTCCCTTCCCCGTAGTCCTGTAGTCACAGCGGGCGAGGACACCTTTCCTGTCGTCTCTCTGCGTTACTATGCCCCCTCCGCTCATTCCTCTTTAACCCAGTACAGTCCCTGTGTGGCCCTAGGTCAGGGGGCGCGGGAAAGCCACCTCTCTCCAGTTCTCCTTCCCGAGCCGGGCTTTGCGGAAACTGCTGCAAACAGTTTAACTTTCAGAGCCTCGGTGTTGCCCCTCCGTAAAATGGGGATAGCATCGCATAGTCCACAGGAATTCGGTGAGGCTGTTTGTGTGAAGGGTCAGGACTTCCCATTCCAGTCCCTGCATAACTGGAATTACAGGGCCTGGGCAGGCGCGACCGGGTTGCTAGGAAGCTAATTTGCCCCTCTCGACCTTGCGGTCGTTTAGAGGCAGTGGATGGAGCCGGGCACCGGATGAGGCCGCATATTTGCCAAAGTATTCGGGGAGAAGTTCTCATTTCCCGTCGCCACACTGGCCCCTGAACTCTACAGCATTTAACTGCATATTCTTTTTTCCCTTTCAGAGTTGCCTTTTTGCATTATTTACTGGAATGGGTTATGTAGACAGTGCCTACAATGTATTTGTTTATATAACTATATCTTTATCATTTTCTCTAATTACAGAAGTAGTCATGGCCATTATAAATATCCAATCTTAGGGTGTTTTATAATGTAGGACGTGGTAACCCGCAGAGACAGCTTCTATTAACACCCAAGCCTCGCTGCTCTCTTACTGTGTGGCTGGCAGAAATTCGTGTGTCCGAGCTGGCACGGAACTCGCAGGGCGGGTCAAGCGTGCTGGTTGCTAGGGCAACGCCCTGTTGTCAGGGATAGGAGGCCCGGGAGGAACTTAGGAGAAGGGGGTTGGTCCCGCCCTGGAGGCGGAGTTAGTCAGGGGAGCAGGACCCGGAGGGAGAGCGTTTCTTGCCTTTCCCTCCAGGTGGCGCTGTAGGATCGCGGATGCGGTCCTGGGGCGGGGCTCCCTGCGGCGCCGCGTGCCGGCGAGGGGCGGGGCAGGGGCGGGGTCTCGGCGGGGCGTTTACCCGCCAGTTGCTCTTAAAAAGGTATCGAGGTCCCTGAGCTGTCCCGGGAGGGACCCTTAGGCACCGTAGAGGACTTACGTACAGAGACGCAGAAAGGGTAGGCGTCAGAGAAAGGGAAAAACGGGCGGTTCTGGGACGAAGCGAAAGAAGAGGAATCACGTCTCCTAGGAAGTCGCTCCACCTTCCCGTTTTCCTCTGGGATCCGCCCCCGCCCTTCTCTCCTCATCCTCCGGACCTGCAACGCTTCATTCACACCCTCTGGAACTCACTGGGTGCTCTGGACACACACGCATGGTGGGGGCTGGTTGATGCTTCCTCGCCGCCAGCCTCCAGGCCCAGCCATGGTACGCTTGCAGGGCTCTAGCGCCGAAGATGTATGCTAGTAATAGGAATTACGCGGTACGGGTCAAGCCAAGAAAAACGGGCGTGTTGTTGCTCAGTTTGTCTAGAGGAAGCCTTACGCCCTTCCCTTTTGGAAGCTGGGAATGGAGAAAATGACGTAAAGAATCCCCAACAGGGTCACTATGTGTGTACCATCTTTTGTATTGTTTTCCCCAAGTGTGCGCCATATCACCCATTATCACTTAAAAAAAAAATTTTTTTTAATGTTAATTTTTGAGAGAGAGACAGAGACAGAGCATGAGCAGGGGAGGGGCAGAGAGAAAGGGAGTCACAGAATCCGAAGCTCCAGGCTCTGAGCTGTCAGCACAGAGCCCAACGTGGGCTTGAACTCACAGACTGTGAGATCATGACCTGAGCTGAAATCGGACGCTCAACAGACTGAGCCACCCAGGTGCCCCAACCCATTATTTTTTACCGTGCCACACAATCATGTTTGGCTCTTCTCATCACACACACGGGGCTCCCTGGTGTTAGTGTCACACCCCCTCAGGAAGATAAATCGTCCCCTTTCCCTTGACCCACCCCCTTCCCGATCGCGACCACAGGGTTACTGCCGGGACACCCTGGCACTGGGCATCCTGAAGACGAGCCACAGGGAGTGCAGGAGCCCTTATCAGAACTTATACACACTTCTCAGGCCAGGAGAGAAGGAGACCATTGACAGGAGACAAAGCAGGTTTATTAGGGTTCTGGGGCCAAGGATGCCTAAGGTCTGAGTTAAGGCAGCTCAGCTGGTTCTCATGGCCCAAGGGGCAGGTCGGGGCAGTGAGAAGGTGTGAGTCACTTCTGAAGCCAAATCTTTGCGTCTCAGAGTCCCTGGCCGGAGACCTCAGGAGTCAGTTCTGGGAGAGCCTAGGGGGACAGAGGGGTCTCTCCTCTCCGGAGGTCTTTCAGCTTTTGCCAGGATTGGGGAAATGCCCTGGGGGCAGGGAGCCCTGAATGCACAGCCTTCATTTCAGTAATGACCATTTAATTTGTTCCTTGGCAGACTGAAGAACCTGGGGGATAGGGAATAAGGTTGAAAGAATTGAGAGGGGGACTATCAAGCGCCTTAACACTGCAGTGAGGGCCAGGTCTACGAGCCCACTTTTCCTAAGTGTCCCTGTGACCCTTCGTCACTAGGTGGCACCAGCTCATCTCCGCCAGGCTTAAGTGGGGCTAGGCCAGCAACAGAGCAGTCCAAACTGGCTGCAGCCAGCTCCCGGCCCAGGCCGGAGCCTGCCGGAGCCCTCCACCGATCGTGCCTCTGCCGCCCTGGGTGTGGCTGCAGGCCCCGTCTACCCACGGCACGCCACGCGAGCGCCCGCCCACAGTGCCACGTCTAGGCAGAGACTAGGCCCAGGCCAGACACTTCCTGTGCCCAGACACCTCAGCAAACCCCTAGCTCTGGTCTCAGCTGGCAGTGTATCCTCAACACCCCACCCCAACCCGCTGCTGATGTGGCACAGCTGGCAAAGCGGGCTGGCCCAGTGCTGTCCCGGGACACCTGCACTCAGATGCGGTCATTCTCACATCCTGCTGGGGAAAACTGCCTCGGTCCGGGACTTTGACAAATGCATTCAACTGTGCACACACAGTGGCAACACGGTGGGGACCCCAGGTATGTCCTTCAGTTCATCCCTCCAGCCATCAAGCCTCATTCCCCTCCACTGAAGTCCCTTCTTCCTGCACAGTCCCCCTCCTCTCTCGGAGACAGCCCGGCCCTGGGGTTCTCCTGTAGTCCCAGCCAGAAACTTAACCTTCCCCTCATCTCACATTCACTACCTACAGCTCCCTTGGTTTTTTTACTCAAGAATTCCATTAACTTGCCAGGTCTTCATTCTTTCCCCTTTCAGAAAAAAATAGAGGAGCCGGGCTAAAGAGCTTTCCATGCATTTGCTTTTCTGATTCTCATAGTAACTCTAAGAGGAGCGTCCTGTGATTGTGTGGGGGCCCCGAGAGGTTGGGTAACTTGCTGTGGGTCACCCAGCTTGCAGGGGGTAGGGCGGAACGTGTATCCTGGGATGACTCCCACCAGCGCCTGTGTTCTCAACTGCTCTGCTCATTGCTCTCCAACCTCTTTCTGGCCTGAGAAACTGCCATGTGGCTCCCTCTTCCCGGTAAGGTGTGAGGAGGCACCGGGAACTGGGAGGAGGGAGCCGCATGGCAGTTTGCTGGAGCAGCAAAGGCAGTAAAGGAAGGGGGCAGCACACCTGGGGCTCCACACGGGATGGCTTGGGTCCATCTCTGCCTTAGCTATCACAGCAGGAGGTAGTTAGTGCACGAGGGCAGGAAGTTCCATAAAAGCAGGATTAGTCTGGGCAGAGAGACCTGTGGGCAGACAGAATGGAGGTCAAGCAGTCGGCCTGACAAGCAGGAAGTTTGCACAGCTGTGGAACCAGTCAGGCCACAGATCCAGGAACCGGCGCCCGGCCGCACATGCATCCCAGATAGTACCATGCAGGAGACTGGGCCGGGACGGGCTGTTCCACAACCAGGTCATTCAGGGGCAAGGTGGCAAGTGGTGAGTGGAGGTGGTTAGATCCTGTCACAGATTTGAGGGTCCCTTAACAACCCCAGCAGAAACCCTGAACAGCAAGGGGTGAGGTGGTAGGAAAACTCCTATTTGCTATCCCTTCTGGATTTGGGGGCCCATAAGTCCCCAGAATGCTTCGGGGGACAAGTGACCCAGCCATCTCCAGCGTGGTTGCTTACGACCCTGGTTTATTCAGCCAACTACACCAAGCCAGATGAGGTGGGTTGCTAGTAAGGCATGCATCATTTATTAATGCCCAGCTCTGTACCATCTTGGAGACTCTGGAAACCTCCAGTGACTCTCTCTGAGAGATGGCCTGTCACTGCCTCATCTCTTCCCTCCTGCACCCCTAACATCTCAGCCTCGATAGTCCCACTGGGTCCCCCTGGGAGGCTCCCTCTGTCCCATTCCTGCCCAAGGCAGACAACGGGGGGCCTACCTGGGCCACGCTCTGTTCAGTCAGGCTGCTGTCATCTGCCTGCGGGGAAGCAGTGTCAGAGAGTGGTCAGACCAGGAGACGGCATTGGGTAAAGAAAGGGAGGTGAAGGAAGGGAAAGGGGGCTTCAGAGGAGGTGGTGGGGTGGTGCAGTGGTTAGGGGAGCCAGAACTGCACCTGTATCACCGGTGAGGGGAAGCCCCACGGCCTGCCACTTGGAAGCCAGGACCCCGGGGCCCGTCAATGGGTGTATGGGGAGCAAGGGCATGAAGGGAATAAAGATGGGAGAAAAGGTTTCATCCAGACATGAGAAGCCAAACTAGGCAGGGAGGGTCTATCTGTACCTCCACTCTCCAAACTCAAGGCCAAGGCAGCCATCTGGTGCCTTTTGGTGACTTTCTTTCTTTCCCCAGTCCATACTTGCCACTGGGGAGGATGGTGAGGTACTTGGGGATTCTAAAGGGGGGAGGGCAGGAGGAGATCGCTTGTACTAACTGCCATCTCCCCCCCCCCCCCCCCCCCCCCCCCCAGTAGTTGCTTCTGCTGGAAGAGTCTGGGTTCCTAGCATCCCGCCTGCGCCAGGAGGATGGGGGGTGGGAGGGTGGGAAGGGCAGCCTGGGGGAGATGGGAGTGAGGGGCATGCAGGAAAATTCTTACCCTAAAATTCACCTTCTGGATCACTTGCTGGGGGTCGCTCTCCAGAATCACACTACAAGAGAGAAACCGGGAGGAAAATCAATGCCATGACACTCCCCTCTGCCTCTTCTCCCTGCTAAGCCTCCTCCCTCTGACCCCCACCCCCCTTACTGCATCCTGCAGCAGCCCCCCTCCCGGGGGGTCCTCTCCCCCTGGTATTCCTCAGCCAGAACTCTCCCTTACTATGGACAGCCCTCAGCTTTGGTTCCTCTCCACATCAAACCTGGTCACACACTTGGTTGTCACTGGGCAAAAGCTTTGAAACGGGGTGAGGGCAGGCCGGTCTAGAATGGTCAGAGGGTCAAAAGCAGAGACGGAAACCCTTTGAGCTCTGAAAAGTTCTATTCGCATTCTGGGTGTAGGGAGGGATTCAGATGCGGTGAAGGAAGGGAGGCCCCTGGGGATCCCATTTTGTTTCACTCTTATTCTACGCCACAGGGTCATACTGTACACGAAAGTAGTGGAACAGATAAAATAAGAATCTGCCTTCCGTTTCGATAGACCCAGGTTTCAAGGCTTTGCTCAGTTTTGCTCAGTCTTTCACGACACAGCGGGGGCACTATGAAGCTGTTGTGAGGATGCTTCAGGGTGCAGGTGCGAGGGCTGGTCGCTGTGGGTGGGACAGAGGCAGTGGGATTGACCGAGTGCCCCACTTTACTCAATGAGGCTCCTCCAATGCAGACGTCGAGTTTTTCTTTCATACCAGTCCCAGGGAAGTGAACAGATACTTCTCGAAGAGCTTCTTCCAGGCCCTATCACTGGGGCACCTGGCAGCCCCTCACCAGAGATCCTTTCACCCATAAGACAGAAACATCCCGGGGTGCCTGGGTGGCTCAGTCCGTTAAGGGTCCGACTTTGGCTGAGGTCATGATCTCGCCGTTAGGGAGTTTGAGCCCCATGTCGGGCTCTGTGCTGACAGCTCGGAGCCTAGAGTCTGCTTCGGATTCTGTGTTTCCCTCTCTCTGCCCCTCCCCACCTCGTGCTCCGTCTCTCAAAAATAAATAAACATTAAAAAAAAAAATACAGAAACATCCCAGCCAAGGTTCCAGTCCTGGCACTGTCTCAACTGACATTCCCTGATTTTCCTTGGAGGGAAACTGAGTTCCTCAGGGGGGCTCAGAGACCTGGAGGCATATAAAGCTTACATCCTCCCTTCCAAGGGCTCTTCCAAGGCCCTGCGCTTCATTTCATATTTGTAATAGTGTGTGCATTTGTGTGTGTGTGCGCGCGCGCGCGTGTGTGTGGCTGTGCTCCTTAAAGAGGTTCCGCCAAACTGCATATACTTCCGGTCCCATGAAGCCTGGGTCTTATTCCACTCACTTTGGGGTTCTGGCAATTAGCACAAGGCCTCGCCTCAACAGGCAGTCGACAGAGAGGGAAGGAGGAGGGAAGGAGAAAGAGTCCCGCCGTACCCCATCTCCCAGAGTGTGTGTGGTGGTACAGTGTCGTGGAAAGAGCATAGTCTCTGGAACCATGCACATGGTGTTTGATCCTGGCCCTGCTGCTCCCTAGTCATGGGACCTTGGAAAGGTCCCTTGAATTTCTGAACCTCTGTTTCCTCATCTCTAAAATGGATGTTATGAAAGAGGCATGTTTTTAAGGTGATTGGTTTCTGTTATCCTTTGCCCCAGAGCCAGAATTTCCTTTTCTCCCTCAATATCAACGCCCCACCCCATGGAAATTCACTAATCAACCCTTCTCGCAAGAGCTCCCGGCTTCCCAGGAACATCCTAGCATAGCGGTAGCATAGCAGTTTATTGAACGAGAGCCCAGAGCCGTGAACTTCACCTGCCTCGCCTCATTGAGTCCCCACTGCCTATGAGGAAGGTAGTCAGTCCCCTATCCCCATCGGAAAGATGAGGAAAGGAAGACTGAGGCACAATGAGCAGTGGCCCAGGTCACGCATCTGGCTGAGGTTGGAATGGAGCTCTAAGAGCGGGAGGTATGCAGGCAGTAGGGAGCAGGATGGAGATCTTCCAGAGAGGGGCAGAGGCCTGTGCTGCCCCTTTTTTTCTGGGCACTGGAGATCAAACCATTCCCCAAACCCTGCCTTTCAACAGTCTGCCAGAGTTCAGCATCAGATGACTTTCTTGTTTGCTTGACTTTGGCTAACATTGAAATCAACCTCCATCCTCGTGAGTGGGGTGGGGGGATGGGAGCACTGGGAATATGCCGGGGTGGGGGGCAGGGAGGGAAGAGTTGGCCAGAGAGCCAACAGTGTGCTTGGTACAATCTAGTGCTGTTGATCCTCAAAGGCACCTCCTGCTGTGAGTGTCCCTGAGCAGCCCCTCTTCTCTCCGGCCCTGGTCCTCACCCGCCATCCACAATCTCGTCCAGCACCAGGAAGGCTCCGTCCATGTTCTCCAGCAACCAGCGCTTCTCCACGTTCTTCCTGAAGGCAGACAAAGCTCCTGGCTGTGAGGAGCTGCGTTTCTGCCTAGATGAGGCAGACTCTCTCTCCTTCCACCCATCCCCCCACCCCACCCCTGACAAGCACTGGGGAGGAGAACACCAAGGGCAGTGAGGGAGCGCCTAGGCAAGGGATTCCTGAGCAGAGGACAGGTCTGCTTCCTCAGGCCTCCTCTGCCCGACCTCCCACACGCGGGGCATTGACATTACACCCCCCCGAGTGACCCCTAATGCATTTCATGGCTAGGTTAGATGTCACAGCCATACTATACTTGATTGTCTCGACTGTGGACATTTATGGTTGGATTATCCTGGTTTGATTTACCCAAGCCATGTTCACTGGGATAGATACCAGGTAACTGAATGGGGAGGCAGTGGAAACCACCCTGGACTTCAAGGAAACAAAACAAAACAAAACAAAACAAAACGGAATTTGGGTCTCTGTTCTAATGTAAACAGATTGCAACCTCAGGCAAATCACCCAGCTTCTCTGGACCTCATTTTCTGGCCAAACCCTCCGGTGGCTCTGCTCTAGGTGATACCGCAGTGGTCCCGGGAAGGGCAGGGGCCTCGAGGCGGATGCTCTGGCTCCAGTCTTAGTCTTTTGGGGACTTCAGGAGGAAAGCAGAGGAAGGGCCCTGCCTCTGTGATCTATCAAGGCCTGGGGGATGAAGGCCTTGGAGGGCAGAGGACCTCACTCACCTTAACACGTGGTTCAGGGACTCAAACAGGCAGGTGAGGACAGACATGAGCATCAGCTGAGGATGGGTGGAGACGGGAGGAGGAAAACACAAGAGCTTGAGGTCGAGAAGGCCAAACGGAGAATCCAGGGCCTACCTGTGTGGGCAGCTGTCCCTTTCCAGAGAGGACAGGGCTGGAGACTGAGTGCAGCTGGACCTCAGGCGTGCGTGCCTCCCTGGCATGGGCTGAGAAGCACTGGAGTGCCCCACTGTGGGACACTGAGTGTACCCTTCCCCAGTGGTATTTTAAGGAAGAAGCAAAGACTCCCTGCAGAGGACTTCACTTCTGGTTCCCAAGGACACTAAGAGGCACCGTGGATATGAACCATCCCAGAAGGAGCCACTTCTGGCTGCTCCCCATCCCCCAGAGCCTAGAAGGAGGGGTACCAATGAGGAGCCTTCAGAACCCAGCTTCTACCCCGGAGCCCGAGCCGTAGACAGACCCTCCCCATCACCCCAACCTCCTGAATTCACCTCATTCTCGTGCGAGGAGCCCACCACATACAGGAAGAGGTCAATGCTGCTCTTGTAGACGATGGTCATGCCCCCGAAAAATGCAATCTCACCTAGAAGTGGAGGGGGCTTTCAGGTCTGGCCACCTCTGCCGGGTCCCTCCTCCTGATCTCCAGCTCTGCCGGTCTCCCCCTTTTTCCTCCTCTTTCCAAGGAACCCTTGACAAGACTAGCGCAAGGGACACTACCACTGGGCTGCTGTGTGTCCTTTCCTCCAGGCTCTACTCTATTTCTAGAGACCACCTCATTCTGAGGAGTCAACAAACCCAGTGCAGGGTTGACTTCCGCCCCCCGCCCCCCACCCCCACTATGTGCAATGCCTTGTGGGGACATACAATGCCACTGGCCTCTTCGGCCGAGAGAGAGGTCTTGCCGTGTTGGGGGGTGGGGTGGGGGGTAGAGTGGGATCGGGAGTGAAGGTTCCCTACAGGAAGGGAGAGAATAACAGCTGGGAAGGAGAGGAAAAAGAACCTCTGAGAAAAAGGGGATGGCCTGTGGGTACGTATGGCTGGTAGGGACAGATGTGTCCAGATGGAGAGGACGGTGAAGTGCATCTGAGAGTTCTGAGCAAGGAAGAGGCAGACACTTACTGTCAGTTCGGCTGGTCTTGCTGAAGACGTTTTTCTCAAAGGCCATCTGCTCCTTCAAGGAGGGGAATGTATCATCATAATACTACGAGAAAGGGAAGGAGAAGGGGTGACAGGTTTCCACAGAGCCTGGATCCCCCCTGGACGGGCGGCAGAGAATGTAGGTGCTGGCCAACCAGAGCCCCATCTCCTCTGTTTGTTGCCCTTTAGGCCGTATGCTCGCTGTTTCCCCATAGACACAAATTTTAAGCAAAGAACGTCGTAAGAAGTAGAGGAATTTTAAGCCCTGCCTTTCGGAGCCCTCTCCTGATTTCCTGGCGGCTTTTGGCCATTTGGCAGATGTGCTGTGCGCTAAGGACTGGGGTGGCCACTAGGTCCCACCGTTTCTACAGGAAGCGGAGTCTGCAGGAAAGATGGCAGAGCCAGGGGGCCCTTGTGACAACCATCACCGTCATGACAGCTACTTTATTATCCCCATTTTGTTGATGGGGAAGTTGAGGCATGAAGAAATCAGATGATCTCCCCCAACATCTCCTAGTTGTAAGGGGCAGAGCCAAGCAGGGTCTGACTGTAGACAGGGGAAGGCTAAGTATTTAAGGGAACGTTCCCAGCACCCACCAGCTAACTAAATCAATGCTTTCGTGTTTGGCTTTGGTGAGCCCGTTTCTCTGACTCAGTTTCTTAATCTGAACAGGGATGGGTCCCGCTGGGAGGAGGCCCTAGAGCCTAGGCATTGCTGATCCACATCTGATCATCTGCTGGAGCACAGTGTGGTCGGCTGAGCTTTCAGCGTTCTGGATGTGGATTTTGCCACTTGGTAGTCCCCTCTGCAGGCATCTTAGTCGCCTCCCTGCTGGCCACTGCTGTGGCGAGCAAGCTCATTTGAATACCAGGAAGACAAAAAGTTTCAGTCCCAAACAAACAAACAAACAAACAAACAAACAAACAAACAAACCTAGAAGGCATTTCGTAGCTAGTTTAGGTGCCATAGCCCTGCTGTAGCTGATTGTGTTGACGACAGACATTAATTTTCTGGATTATCCTAGTTCAGTTCCCCCAGGCCGCGGAGGACAGATACTGGACAACTGGATGGTTGGTGTAGTGAAAATCACCCTCCCGAGCTTCAGGTCGGAATACCTGAGTTCAGATCTGTGTTCTGATAGTGGTACTTGTGACCTCAGGCAACTCATTTAGCTGTCTAGACCACATTGTCTTCATTTATGAAACGAAAAAGTTGGGTCGTCTGGTCTCTAAGATCTCTAAGCTACGTTCTCAGACTTCTCCGACTAAATCCTCAGTGTTTACCAAACTGTAGGAGAAAAGTGGAGGTTGCCTCTTTAGAGTTGGGGACTAAGACTCCTCGGCTCCAAGCTCAACACTCCACTGACCTCTCAGGAGGTCCCTTCCATGCCCAAGGTCCAGCTGGCCAGTGGAAAGAATGGTAAGAAGACATTTCAGGGAATGTGAGTGGAAAGAGGGTACTTCAGGGGCCAGCAGTCTGACAAGGCAGGAGGATGCACAGAATGATCTTTGGAGGGGGGTCTAAGCCCGGCTGCTCTGAATCACAGAGCCCACAGTGGGGATCTCCTGAGAGGGGAGTCAGCTGGGATGGGGACTTCTATTTTGGGGGCTGGAGCACCGTGTGTTCAGGGGCCTTCTGGTGAGGGTGGGAGGTTACCTTGGCTAGGAGGCGGTGTCCGTCATTATCTAGGATGAAAACAGCCTTGACGGTGTAGAGGGAAGGTTCCTGCAACTGACACCAGGGGAGAGCTCCGTTGGCTCCTGACTCAAGGCAGACACCCTGCCATTGGCTCTATGGCATCTGCTGGCCCCAGGGGTCCATCCTCAGGCTCCAGCGACCCCAAAGGTCCACAGCTGGTTCTGGCCCAACCCTGTGCTACCCGGGCCAACTCCAGCGCCTGCTCCACTCCCAGGCAGATGTTCCACTGCAGGCCCCGGGTGGGCGCTGTGCCCATTGGGTGCAGAAGGTCCGTCCGGGCCCAAGTTCTGTCATGCACTGACTGCTCCAGAGCCCGAGTCGGAGTGTATCACAGAACCTGGGCCGGGGGGACAGCGGCGCCGAGCCTCCTCCTTCCAGCGAACCCCGGGCCGAGGCTGGACCCGCGCTCTCAGCGCGCCCCCAGCCCCCTGGCCCGGGGAGGGGGGCTCCAGAAGCACGCACGTCAGCCGACGGGTCGTGGGACCTGGAGTCCCGGGCCGCCCCGCCACTCCTCACCCCTCCCGGCGGAACCTCGGGCCACCCCACCCCCAAGCCGTGCACATCACCTCTCCGAACTGATCCAGAACTTCACCCCACGCGCGCTCAAGCCGGGCCTCCTCGCGGGTCCGCGCCCGTAGAACTTTTTATCCCCTGCCCTGGCCCGGGACCCCTCCCCGGGCGGGGGCCCCAAGTTCCCGGGCGCGGGGGCGCGGGCCGTGAGTTGGCGGACCCCCCCCCCCAGCCCAGCTCCCGCCGCCCGGGACCCCGGCGCCCGCCCGCTCCGTACCCGCAGCCCCGCCGGCTCCCC
>NW_024412420.1:12513161-12539138 GCF_014898765.1 Herpailurus yagouaroundi | reverse complement strand
GGCAGAGAGAGAGGGAGACACAGAATCGGAAACAGGCTCCAGGCTCTGAGCCATCAGCCCAGAGCCCGACGCGGGGCTCGAACTCACGGACCGCGAGATCGTGACCTGGCTGAAGTCGGCCGCTTAACCGACTGCGCCACCCAGGCGCCCCTTTAATGTTTATTTTTGAGAGAGAGAGAGACAGACAGAGTTCAAGCAGGGGAGGGGCAGAGAAAGAGGCAGACACAGAATGGAAGCAGGCTCCATGCTCCGAGCTGTCAGCACAGAGCCTGACTCGGGGTTAGAACTCACAGGCTGCAAGATCATTACCTGAGCTGAAATTGGACTCTCCACCAACGGAGCCAGGCAACCGCCCCCCCCCCCCCACCGACTACGTATTTTAAACAAATAATAATAAAAACATGCTTATCAGTGAAACCAGATTTTACGAGCTGTAAAAATGTTTGTTGAGTGCTTACTGTGTACAGGTACTTTCCCAGTCATTGGGATGCAATGGTGGACAAAGCAAACAAAATCTTTGCTTTCGTGGAGCTGATATTCAAGAGTTTTTGTGTGTGTGCACGCATTTCTGTGGGAAACAGAGGACACAAATAAATTAGGTATTACGTGAGTTGGTGATGACTGCTAGGAAGAAAAATAAAGCAGGAATGGGGATCAGGAATGTGAAGGGGTGTGGAGTGAGGGCAGAATGCCACTTTCATTAGGGTCATTTGAGAAAGTCTTCAAGAAGGTGACATTTGAACAAAGAACAGAAAGAAGTGAGAGAGCGAGCCACGCAAGCACCTGAGGAAAACATCTGCCGAACCTCTTTCTGTGATGATTTAGAAGACACATCTGAATCTTCCTTGCAGGCTATCAGAGTTATAATAGTGAACATGAATCAACACTATTTGGTGCAATGGGAGAAAAGACGCAGTCTTTTATTTGTTTGGATTCCAGATCATCAGAAGTTATGTCAACGGTCATGCTGGCTCGGTATGTAATAAAAAAAAAAAAAATACTGATTTGATTATTTCAATGCCTTAATGTTTTTGGCAGCTAGTTCATTTTTAGCTCATATTTACAAGGACAGCATTGAAAAGCCTCCAGGGGGCATTTCCTAGCCTCTGTGTGGCATATGGTCCCCACAGTGGGAGAGGGTCAGCTTGCAGAAGAGGGGAGGGAAGGAGGCCAAGGAAGTCAGGGGACTTAGGGAGCCTGTGTGGCTCCAAGGGGAATGGGGGTGGGGGTAGGGGTGGAGGTGGGAGAGCTGGTTACAGGACAGTCGACTAGAAGGCACTAGAGAGGGGCATAGGGGCTGGGATGAAAGAGAAGGCCCTGGAAGGAAGCTCAGGAACCACAAAATCCTCCTCACTGCCGCCTCTTCCACCTTGGTTGTTGTTAATCCTTATAATCACCAGGATCTCTTTACATGTTTACGTGCTGTAGTGAAAAAGTGAGTTCAGAGGCCTCAAGTTGAACTTTTCCGGGAGGAGATTCTCCCCGGTGATGGTTCTTTCTCTAAAGTCTCTCAGCAGAGACCTCAGGATTCCTTTCTGTCCTCCGGGCCCCCAGGATGCCCCTTTAACGTAGTTCTATGTAAAAAATACCAGCTCAGTGAGCCCAGTGGCAGGTCAGTGTCCTACAGAGCATTGTCCCAAGAGGACTTCACAGCATAAGCCTGGCAGCACCTAAGAAGCCTGCAAATGTAGCGGATGGGAAGCAGCTGGAGAGCCTCCCTGGAATGAGGAAGCCAAAGCTGTGTTCAAAAAGAATGCAGCCTCCTGTTTCCCTGCTCTTTGCTCCCTTAAGGGTGGGTGCCTTTGGAGATGGGGGGGGGGGGGGGGAGGGGGGGACGGTGAGGGGCTGGGCACAGCTCTAACCAGCTAGAGTCAGAATGGATTCAAATGGGCTCCCCTCTGGGCCTTAGTATATCTTGGAGGTGAGGCCATTTTGTTTCTTCTGATTCACTCTCCTGCTGCCACATTTCTGTGCTGTCCTAGGATTTGGGCATCTGTTCTTGTGTGACAAGAAGAAACAGCTCCCTTGGGTAACAGCCTCTCTCTCTCTCTCTCTCTCTCTCTCTCTCTCTCTTTTTCTTGCTATAATGTCAAGAGGGGGAGGTGTGTGTGGAATGCGAGGTGTGGATGTGTGAGCTTGTGGCATCTTCCAGAGAGAAAATGAAAGCTTCCATGCTCTGTCTGCAGGATGAATTTCCAGTTGACCATCCTAAGGACAGTTCACGTTTCTTCAAGGCGTTTGGCCTTCTGTGGGATAATAAGGTTGTAGAGTGGGTGGAGAGTTGGGCAAGAAAGGAGCCTCATGCTCAGCGTTACCCAGTCACAGGTGGCTTTGTTCTTTATTTAAAAAAAAAAAAATTTTTTTTGAGAGAGAACGAGCGAGGGGTGGGGGGAGGGGGGAGTGGCGGGGGGTAGGGACAGAGACTCTTAAGCTGGTTCTGTGCTGACAGCAGAGAGCCCGATGCAGGGCTCAAACACACCAACTGTGAGATCATGACCTGAGCCAAAGTCAGACTCTTAACTGAGTCACCCAGGCGCCCCCATAGGTGGCTTTATACACAGGATCTGACTTTTTTTTTTTTTTTTTTTTTTAAGTAGGCTCCACGCTTGGGGCACCTGGGTGGCTCAGTTGGTTAAGCATCCAACTTTGGCTCAGGGCATGATCTCACAATTCATGAGTTCAAGCCCCACATCGGGCTCTGTGCTGACAGCTCAGAGCCTGGAGCCTGCTCCAGATTTTGTCTCCCTCTCTCTCTGCCCCTCCCCGTTCACGCTCTGTCTCTGTCTCAAAAATAAACATTAAAAAAAAAGTAGGCTCCATGCCCAACATGGGCTTGAACTCATGATCCTGAGAGCAGGCGTTGCATTGCTCTACCAACTGAGTCAAGCGGGCGCCCCACAGGATCTGATTTTTAAACCTTTGAATCTGTATGTTGTTATCTCCATTTAGCTCAGGAGGGCCCAACAAGTGAGTGGGAGAGCCAGATTTTTGAACCCAGCTCTGAGTCCAAAACACCCACTCTTCCCACCTCACAATAGCACCTCCCCGAAATTTACCCAACATTGTTGGGGGACAATGTGGTGAGACATACAGAAAGGCTGAACTCAGCTTCACAAATTGTTACCAAGACGTGAATGAACAATGAGGTGTTTTCATTGGATAATTCCAGGAGGAGGGCATTTTAGGACTGGGAAAGAAAACATCCTAAAATCAGGTGGGGATTCGAGTCTGTGCTTGTGCATTACCACTGCTGTTCTTTTTTTTACCCAATTTGGATTCTTGCTCCGAGCTAGCGATTCTCTCTACTTTGGCTGCACATAAGAATCACCTGAGGAGCTTTTACAAAATCCTGATGCCCAGGGCTGCTCTGGGAGATTCAGACTTAATTGGTTGGGGGTGGGACCTGGGCATTGATATTTTTTACAAGCCCCCCAGATGATTCTAATGTGCAGCCAGAGTTGAGAAGCAATCTTCTAAGACAGCCGAGGTAGAGGTGCATAGGGAAGAGGCAGGCTTGCCAAAAGCTTTACCTCTTTTGAGGGTTTAATGGTAACAAGCTTGCTAATGATGTTTACCATGTTAAGAAAGGAGGCCAGATGTCTGGATTAGGTGGAAAACTAATTGATTTCTTTGCAAGACATGCTAACATTTAGTATTGACAGGATGTAATCCTAGAATCTCTCAGAAGGGCTGTAAGGAAATCTCAGGCACTCATCTATTACACTCCCCTGGATTAGATGGAAGTTGGAGAGTGAGGAATGTTTATATAGATTAGCAACATTTCAAAACATTTTTTAAAAAAGGAAAAAGAATGGGCAACCAGAATAGCAGAAAGACTGGATTTCCCTTTAGGGGAAAAAGCAATTCCTGCTATTCCAGAAGAAATGCAATCCCTTCTCTGAGCGTTTCCTGGCAGGTGTCCTCCTCCCGGGATGACTGGAGGATGGATGTGCCTGCTGGTGGCAACAGCTTTTTCCAAGGAGGAAGCCGGGTCAACAGGGATATAACCCAGATGAGTAGAGAATTCAGCTTATACTTAGCGGGCTCTTCGATTACATTAAATCCCTGTGCGTTAGAACTAACTCTCTTCCTGGCTTCCCACTGCCTTCTCTCCCAAGCAGTCTCGAGTCACAGGGGCAAGGCCTGGTTTTTCTGATGGCTCTCAGCCTCTCCCTTAGGGAGGGGAATGCATGTGCTCACTTTTTCCAGTGGTCTTCTCAGTCTGATTTAATGGATATACCAGGACTGATGACACATCAGCATGGGATTGTTCTTTTGCTTCTTGGGTAATTGTCCTATTAACAGCTGTCCAAAGCAAAGGAGGGGGAGAGGATGCCAGGGGAAGGGAGGGCGGTGGCTTCCTCGCTGAAGGACACACGCCCTGGATTTCACAGGGTTAATCAGTGGGTTCTGGGAAGGAGGTTTGCACCTGCTCAGACTTGATCTGGAACTCTAGACTGAGTAGAAGACAGTGTTTTGATCTGATCTTCTCTTGCTACCAAGGGGTATTAAATATCCAGGACGCCCACACCCTGCCAGGCCTAACTGCCTGCTGCTGATTGAGACCGTCTCTACATCTAGATCCTCCTCAGCCCTTGCAATGGGCTGGCAGTTCTTTGTCTTTCGTTCTTCCTTCCCACCCTTGAGTAACTGCTGAGCAGGAAACTTTATCCAGTCATTCTTTAACCCAATCATACGGTTCCTGATGCACCTCCCTCCCACTGTACGTTCGAAGAATGATTATACGCATCGAAGCGCAGTACTAGAAGCTGGCAGGCAAAAGGAAATGACGGGGACAGAGTGGGCACAAACAAAAGACTTTTCCACACCTCTCCCATCCCTTCTCTAGGGATTAACAAGGAGCCCCTCCGGTTCTCCGTGCTTGCTACTCCCTCGACTTCCAGGACCCCAGGAAGGAAAGGAGAGGGGATGATGGGTGAGTGCTATCTCCACAAACTTGAGTCCCTCAAAGTGACCAAATGAATTCAGGCTTTCAAAGTGAGGTGACGATATCATGTGTTACCTCCCCAGTGTGGCCTTCCCACCTACAACTGCCATTTCATTTCAGTGAATACTTACTCGATCTCATGTTCGTCAGTCTGATATCCACTACAGGACTTCATTTCTTATCCCAGGCACGTGGTGCCCTGCTATGAAGCTCAAAAGGAACTTGGAAAATACAAATGGACCTGTCCAAAACACTCAGTTTTGCTGGTGCTAAGGTTTCCTGACTCCCCTTAGAGAAAGGATTGCCCAGGTTTTTGTTTTTTTGGTTTTTTTTTTTAACTGTGTCAAGCTTTTTTTTTTTTTTTTTAATTTTTTTTTTTCAACGTTTATTTATTTTTGGGACAGAGAGAGACAGAGCATGAACGGGCGAGGGGCAGAGAGAGAGGGAGACACAGAATCGGAAACAGGCTCCAGGCTCTGAGCCATCAGCCCAGAGCCCGACGCGGGGCTCGAACTCACGGACCGTGAGATCGTGACCTGGTTGAAGTCGGACGCTCAACCGACTGCGCCACCCAGGCGCCCCATAACTGTGTCAAGCTTTAAAATTGTTCCGTATTTGCCATATCAAACAAATGACACTCTCCTATCTCCTCTAAATACTCTTGTATTTAACCTCTGTAACTTTAGCTTTGGTATCTTTCAGTTCTATGGTTTTTAAATATTCCCTTCTCAACCCCCTTGGTATATATAGAGTTAACAAAGCACACCTCAGGTTTTCCTCTTTTCTTATCCCACAGCAGTATTTACCTTCATGGTCTTATGAATTCAGGGGCTTAACAGTCCCCCATTTCCTTGGCAACGTGCCATATCCTTCAAAACCATGTCTTCCACGGTATTAATTTTTGCTTTTAGCAGGAACTTTTTTTTAAATGATCATTTATTTTTGAGAGAGAGAGACAGAGAGAGACAGAGGGTGAGCAGGAGAGGGACAGAGAGAGGGAGAATGGAACCGGAAGCAGGCTCCAGACTCCAAGCCATCAGCACAGAGCCCTACGTGGGGCTCGAACTCATGAGCCATGAGATCATGGCCTGAGCTTATGTCAGATGCTTGACAGACTGAGTCACCCAGGCGCCCCTGTTAGCAGGAACTTCTAATCACAGGCCTGCCTCAGTTCTTCAATTATTCAGTTTATCGTCTATTTCATCCCTGGTACTGCTCTCAGGTTTTGGAGACTCAACAGTTAATGCACAGAATTCTAGTCATCATGGAGTCTACATTCTAGCATTTGCTGGGAGACAAATGGTAAAACGAATAAGAAGATGTGGTCTCTGAATCAGAATCTTCGAGATGCAGAAGTACCTCAGCAGTTTTTTAAGGACTGGATGAACGGATGCTGGTGTACATTTCTGAATGAAATGTTAAAAGTGCTTTAGAATCTGCGAACCGACCCAAAGCAAGCCTCCTAACTCTAGAAACATCTGAGGATTCCATGTTTTTATCTGAAGAGTCCGTGGTTGGCCTTCTCCTTAGTTGTACAAGAACCAATGCTTTGCCCACTTGATTACAAGGAGCGTCCTGGGCTCAGGCATTTGAGTTGATGCCTCTTTGTCCCACAGCTGAGAACAAAATACTACGAACTTCAACTCAGTGATTGCCTAAAGGTGGTCTTAGGACTAACAGCATTAAAATGACCCAAGTCGCTACTAAGCGGGCAGGTGATCAGGCCCTCCCCGCCGCCCCCCCGCCCCCCAGGGCTAAGTGAATCAGGATCTTTGGAGTGAGGCTTCAGAGTTTGTAGGTTTGACAAGCTCCCCGAAGTGATGCTGGGGGAGAAAGCAATGTTTGAAAACCACAAGGTTGTTGGCTAAGCGAGATAGGCCAGCACCTGAACGCGAGGAAAGTTCCTGAAAGGCAAGACTAAGCTCCGTGGTTGGATGGACTCGGGAGACAAGACGGGGAAGAAGAGCTCTACAGGGTATTTCTATCACGACGAAAATAGCTAATTATGCCACATCCCTCCCACCGCCAACGTCCCACCAACGTCGTGGAAACCCGCCCGCAGGGCCATTCCCGCGATGCGACCCTTGCCTGGGACCTGCGACGCAACCATCCCTGACTGGCGCGGGTCGCCGTGCCAGGTTCGCACAGAGCGGAAGCAGCGATAGCGGTTTCCGCTGCCAGCATTCAATATGGTGGCTCGAGCGTCGCCGCCGCGGGAAACACATGCTCTGTGTCCCGCCTCGGCCCCCTCAGGTCTCACTGGACTTTTGCAAGTCACCGTGGGAACCTTCTGGGGGGGAATTCCGCGCCCCGGCAGCGATACCGCCTCTCACTCCCGGCCCCAGGCCCTCATCCCCCGGCTGAAGAACGCACTAGGAGTCATCAGCTTGCACACTTTACTCGGCGCCCAGCCTGTAATACCTCGGGCGGCCGACGCACGGCGGAGAGGCCAGAATGCCGGGCTCTAGGGCCTTCGCCCCAGTTATTGGTGAGCCCCACGCCGCGGGGCGGGCCTACGCGTCCACTAGGCCATGGGCCATGTCAGTCTTGGGAAATGGGGAAAGGGAGGAGGAGGAGACACGCTCAGCCATTGGGCTCTTTCGGCTGTCAATCAAAATGACATCCGGCGAAGGCCGCTGTCTCGGCTCGCTGATTGGAGAAACGTGTTCCTAGGAAAGACGCGGAGGGCGGGCTTCCGAGTGAGGTGGGAGGAGGGGGCGGGGAGGGAAGCGGAGGCTGGGGAGCTCTAGGCCGGCCGGTGGTGGCGGGTGCAAGGCCGGGACTCGGGCTGAGGGCCTGCTGTGGCGGCAGCGGCGGACGCCGAGCTCTGCAGCGGGTATCAGGCACACTCCTTTTCCCGACGCGAGGGGCGTAGCGCCGCGGGGCCGAGGCTTGTGGGGTGAAGGGCGGCGGGGTGGAGCCCAGGGGCAGGAGGCGGGAACGGCGGGTGAGCGAGGTTCGCGTCGGGCCCGGGCCCTGGGCCTGGCTGGGAGGGGCCGCGAGGCCGTGGAGAGAGCCTGCTCGGGGGTGGGTTGGGCTGGGGAGGGCTGAGGGCGCGAGAAGGCGTGGTGTGAGGCCCGGGCCTGGACGGGGTGGGGCCATCCGGACAGAGGGCGGGGTGGGGTTTGGCTGTGAGGGTGGGTCAAGGCCGGCCGAGTAGCACTTGTTCGCTGTTGCCCCAGAAGGCTAGAAGCCCAGGCGCCGACAGCGGGCATGGCGACTTGGTCCCAGCCGGACTCGGGTATCCGGGGCGGGGTGGGAGCGGGCTCAGACCAGAGGCCTCTGGCCTTACTCCGTCTTTAAGGGGCCTTGTCCAGTTTCTCGAAGTGAACTGTCTCTTGGGGGGTTTTAGTCATAAATTGCGTGAGAATGGGAGGGTAGTGTAAGCAAGAATTCTGGGTCGCAGTTTTGTTTACTTTAACCAAATAAGGGGTGTGTGTGTCCGTCCGTCTGTCCGTCCGTCCCTCGTCCCCCTTAAGATGAAGTTGGTAGGTGGGTCACGACAGTGAAGAGAGTTACCTTGGTTTATGAGGTTAATGGAAGCTGAAAAGTTGAGACTAGAAACTGAAAGGCAGATTTACTCCCTCCCCACTTGGCTATCTGGCTTGAGAACTTGGCCTTATCCTTCTATTTTGGCTCAGAAGGTCATATGAATGAAAATAAAACCTGCCTATGCAAATTATGGGTCGAATAATCCTGCCTCACCACCTCACCCCTCGGTGTTCTCAGCCCCCCTTTTATATGAGAGATAGGAAAAGGAATTAATATTTTAAAGCTGGGAAGACAAAAGGCATTATTCTTTTGCCAAGTGGTGTCCTGAACGTTGTCCTCATGTCCTTTTGCGCTCTTCTCTCACTAATAGCCTCTCTCTCCCTTTAGAACTGGAAGGGACAGGGGTTGTGGGTAGTTTTCTCCTGAGATGGGAAATCAACTTTTCTTGAAGATAGGAAATGGGCTTCTCGGGCTAAAAATAGAAGCTGGGTAGTGTGTGGATGAAGTGGGGGAGGGTTGGTAAATCAGACCACATGTAAAATATTTTGGATGCCCCGGGCATTGTCTGCTTATCCCACACAAGCTACCTTTTAGGGTATTACACATTTAATATCCAGAGACTGGGATCCTTTGTGAGCAGTATTTTCCTTTCGTAGTTTTCCTGCTTATAACAGATTTTTGGTTTTTGTTTCTCTGGGATATTTTTTCAATAAAATATAAAAGTGGCGTTTGAATGTGTTTCCTGACTTCTGCCTTGATCATGGTGTGAAAATTCTAGAATCTTATCCTGTTGCTCTTGTGATTCCCATTTCAGGTTTCTCTGGAAACCCCCCTGGTAAGTGTGGAGGAGGCGGGACACTCTGACCCAAGACAAAAGGCCTGTAGCTCCAGCCAAAGAAAATAAACCTTAGGGAGAAAGAAAAAAAAAAAAAATCCATCAGCTGTTCCTGAGAACAGCCTGCAGTGGAATCCACAGAGAGGACAACTGACGTGAGTGAGGAAATGACTGTATGTGGACTGTGGAGACAGTAAGTCACGTGGGCCCTGAGGGCCTGGACTGGGTTAGCAACAGTTGTATGTGCAGAGGTGAGGTATCGAGAAGGGAAAAGTGAATGTGGTCTGGAGTGTGGCCTTGGCTTCACAGGGCGTGCTTTCCTCTGAGGCCATCCAGGAGCTCAGCCCCTGTGTTCTGCCAGGGTGGGATACAGGGTTTGGCCCTGAGGAGGGTACCTTGCTGGCTGGAGCAGCAGAGCAGTGGCCTTGATTTGTCTTTTGGAAGATTTAAAAACCAAAAAGCATAAACATTCTGGTCCTTCAGCAATGCTTTCTCTGAAGAAATACTTAACGGAAGGACTCCTCCAGTTCACCATTCTGCTGAGTTTGATTGGGGTGCGGGTGGACGTGGATACTTACCTGACCTCACAGCTCCCCCCGCTCCGGGAGATCATCCTGGGGCCCAGTTCTGCCTATACTCAGACCCAGTTCCACAACCTGAGGAACACCTTGGATGGCTATGGTGTCCACCCCAAGAGCATAGACCTGGACAATTACTTCACTGCCCGGCGGCTCCTGAGTCAGGTGAGGGCCCTGGACAGGTTCCAGGTGCCCACCACTGAGGTAAACGCCTGGCTGGTCCACCGGGATCCGGAGGGGTCTGTCTCTGGCAGCCAGCCCAGCTCAGGCCTTACCCTCGAGAGTTCCAGTGGCCTCCAAGATGTGACAGGCCCGGACAACGGGGTGCGAGAAAGCGAAACGGAGCAGGGATTCAGTGAAGATTTGGAGGATTTGGGAGCTGTAGCCCCTCCAGTCAGTGGAGACCTAACCAAAGAGGTTAGTGGCCACATGGCGGGGTGGGCGAGAGGGATCTGGGGTCGCAGGGGTGGGGTGGTACCGAAGGAGCTTGGTCATGGTACTTGCCCTGTAAAGATCGGTGGTTGGGCAGGGTGGAGGTGAGGGGCTCTCAGGCATTGTTCGGTGACAGGAATGAGCTGAATTGTCTGACCGGGGTTGGGGGCTGGGAGCATTTCCTTGTGTTGAACCATTGACCCACCTCTAAATGTACCGTCAGAGCAGTGGGAGGTTCCTAGAACATGCCAGCGTGTTTACTGCTTGGATTTCAACATGACTGCTGGAGGCCCCGGGGTGGGGGAGGGAGTCATGTTGTGATGGGCTTTGATGCGGTGTAGATCTGTTGCTAAGACACAAATAGTTTGTGGACTCTTGCCTTGTACCTCCCCCACGTCAAAACACACATGCATATCCTGAAGTTCTCCTCCTTTGTGGTCAGGCCTGTTGTTGTAAGGTCCTTGATAAGTCGGCTCTCCTGGGCCTGAGCCAAGGGGTAGATTTAGATAGTTACTCTTGGCCAGGAGAGGGCCAAGGCTCCCATTCCTTGCTGAAGGCCTGTTGCAGGGAGTAGGGAGGATAGGGCTGGGAGCTAGAAGCTGCATTCTGCTGCCTAAGTCCACTTCCTTTGAGCTCCTGACATGTGGCTGACATACTATTCTGGGCAGAAAGTGAGGCCCTTGCCATTAACGATATGAATGGCTCCTGCTGCTCCTACCTCACCAACATGATGATAAGACTACTTTGAGCTCTGTGTTTGGCCCTGGCCTGCTGCTCGGCCTTCAGGAGCTTCAGAAAAGGTCCGCTGCACTCTCCTGACCATTAGGGAAAGAGAAGGCTGGATTGCGCCGGCCTGGGTTTTCCAGAGCTGTGAGTCTCGGGGAGGGGGGTTGGGTATGTAGAAAGTTTTACAGGTGCTGCAGATCTTGGCTGTTTTCTGCCCACCAGTCAGACCACGCTTTGCCTCCTGTCCTGAATTCAGGCCTGTTCTTGAGCTCATTTCTTTGAATGCTAGTGACTGTCAAAGCGTGTGGCTTCCTCTGGGCCAGTGGTCTTCAGCTGGGGGCGATTTTGCCCGTCTAGGGGTATCTGGCAGTGCCCAGAGACGGTTTGGTTGTCCCAACTGGAAGAGCTGCTGTTGGCATCTAGTAGGGAGAAGCCAGGGATGCTGCTACACTTACTAAAAAGCATAGCACAGGCCCCAAACGCCGGATCGATCTGGTCCCAAATGTCCGGTAGTGCCGGGGTTCCTCTATGCTCAGCTGGCTCGTGCTGGGTCTGCTTTGAGAGAGACTAGAATTATCTGAGCATGGGAGCTGTAAGCATTCCTTACCTTGTAGTGCCTCATCTATATTTTACAGAGCCACTGGGAACTTCGGCTTTTTTTCTGCTTTCTCTGTCCTTTTAGTTCAAATGGGCTTCAGTCTTGGTACGGTGGTCTGACAAAGTATGCCTCCCAGCCTCTTCTTCCGTCCGCCTGCCCTGATGTTGCTCCCCAAGGGTGGTGTGACTGGGCTTGCTCCTGGGCGCTCTGCAAGTGTAGCTCCATTCCTGTTCCAGCTGGGAGCTCTCCTGGGATGGGATAGGGTGGGATGTTTGGATATAATTGGAAGGGTTGGGGCAGAATGGGGTGGGACTTTGACCCTGCTTTCTTCCATTTTTTGGCCTTCATGAAGGTTGTGTGTTCCCTGATTCCAGGCCTTCTCTCCTCCCATTGGGGGGTTGGGGGTGGGTCAGCCTTAGGGGCCTAGACTGGGTGTGGGGGAAGGGAGGGTTATTACGTGTCCAGAACAACATTTCCTCAGCAACTCCGGGATAAAAATACCCGGGTCCAGAGCATGTGACAGGCGCTGCTGGAGCTGGTATTATCCCCGGGGTGGCAGCGCTCCCCCGCTGCCAGGCCGGTTCGATGGACAGCCATAGCCCAGGCCCTTGTCAGGGATAGGATTCCCCTCGAGGTTGGCGCTCTGCCCAGCGCAGGGGGTGGCTTGTGTACAGCTCTTCCCCGGCGAGGAGCAGTGTGTGACCAAGGAGAACATACTGTCCCTGACCTGACCTTAGGCTCAAGGGCTGCAGCAGTGAGGATGGAAGTCAGAACTGTGATCCTGATTCTGTTGGCGGCTTTCTCCTTCCTTGCTTTAGAGATGTGGGCCAGGGGTCAGGCAGAAGAGAATGCTCTTGAAAAAAGCTGGGGTAAAGCGGGATCGTGGGACACAGTTGTGGCCAGGATGTTGCAGAGCACTTGTCTCCTTCAGTGCTGGCCTTCGGGCTTGTGTCTCTCTTCTCTTGCTCGGAGCTAGGCCTGGCCGGCCCTGTGTGCAGATGGCTTTCCTTCTTCCTCCCTTCCGGCCTGTCGGTGGGTGACCGAGCCCCTGGCTCACAGCGGGGCCGGGTGCACTGGGTTCCTGCCCAGCCCAGCTTGTGATCCTTGGGCTTCAGGATGACCGGCCACAGCCCTTCTGAGAAACCGGAAAACTCCTTCCACTTCCAGGGAAGAACTAGATGCCCCCAAAAGCTGTGGGAGTGGTTTCTGCCCAGTCGTGAGTGGGCTGGGTGAGCAGGATGCGACAAGAGGGAGAGTGGCACCCCTTCCCCCCAGTGCTCTCTCACTGCGCCACCCCGGCTGGCTGACTGGGCTGGGTGGGGCTGCCCGCCCCTGGGTGCGTCTCCTTGAGGAGACGGAGGCGGCCCAGGGATGGGCTGGTTCCTTGCGGCAGCTTCTCCAGCTGCCCTGGTGCAGAGATTGGCTCCCGGCTGCAGCTAGGTAACAGGCGGTGGGAGGGGATTGGCTCCTTCCGCATCTCCAGCGGAGACTTGGGGGAGGAGATTGGCTCTCGTCGCAGCCTAGGTAACGACAGTGGGAGGGGATTGGCTCTTTCCGCAGCCCAGCTGCTGACCTGGGGGAGGGGATTGGCTCTCCGCAGCCTCAGCAGTGACCTGCGGGGTGGGAGGGGGAGGGGATTGGCTCCTTGCTGCAGCCTAGGTAACAAGTTTGGGGGGCGTGGGGAGGGGGAGAGAGGGAGGAGCGGGAGGATAGGCCCCGGAGGGAGCTTGCTCTCCTCTGCAGCTTGAGCACGGAGCATGGGGTGGGAGTCCCGTCTCACTGCAGCCTCTGCGGTGAGCTCAGGGTGGGGGCTGCCGGGCGCCTGAGTGGAACTGGGGTTGTGAGGTGGGAGGGGGCTGCTCAAGGATGGAGGAAGGGGGCTGGGCTGGGCCGCCCAGGCAGCAGCACGGGCGGGGCACCCTCCTCGGGCCCCTTGGAGCTAGCAAGGGGCCACCCTTCCAGCCTGGTGTGCTCCCTGCAAGCCAAGAGCTCCTTGCAGCCCCCTGTCCGGCTTCCCGGCACCAGCTGCCCCGGGGCTCATCTCGCAGACCATGACCCGCCTGGACCGCAGCTCTCACAGTGGTGGGGGCCATGCCAAAGGGAGCCGGCCCCTTAACTCTTTGCTGGCTGGTCACCGGGTGGCCCAGCCCCCCTCTGCTCCTGGGTCCAGGGCTTCTGTTCAGGTTGGTGTATGTGGGGGAGACTAAAGGGAGAGGTACACCTGGGAGGTCTTAGGATCTGGGAGGGTTTCGGTGGGAAAGGGATACCTGGTCAGGGCTGGGGAGGTGGGTCTACTCTGAGGATGTTGCCTTCTGGAAAGTGCTTTTTTACTCTCTGAATGGAAGGCAAGAGTTCAGGGTTTCCTCGGCCACAGGGGATGGCATGTGTAGGAAGCCCAAATGGCTCTTACTTATTGGTGTTCTGTGCTGGTGGCAGTGGGGGTGGCAGTTGGTGCAGGAACTGATCAGGAGCTACCAGGGTAGAGTGGGAAGGAGGCATTTTGGTGCCTGGGGTGGCAGTTGTGGCTGAGCGGCGATGGGGTCCACGTCCTTGAGTGGGCTGGCTGACGGAGCGTCAGTGAGTCCCGGGGTGTGGCGAGGGAGTGAGCGCGCTCATGTGAGGGGACACCAGGGGCCGGCCTTGGCAGGGGTGGGGTGCCCAGTGCGGATCAGCTGACTGCCTGAGGCTCTCTTGGGACTGAGGCGGCTTGCTAGGAGCAGCTGAGAGTGGGGATTCTGGCAGGGATGGATCTTGAGGTGAGCCTGGGCTTCAAGAGTTGTGGGTGTTCTGCCTTACTCCTTCCTCAGCCAGGGAAGGGAGGATGGCCGTAGGAAGGGCCGGAGACAGCCTGTCGCTGTCATTGGTTGCATCAGGTGGTTGCAAATGCAGGGATTTTCCTCTCTGGCCCACCCCACCCCTTTATGCAAATGAAATGGCACCATAGGCTGATGCAAGCCTGGCCACCGGGAAGCAATTCTGCATGACAGTTCGCCCTTGCTTGGCCTGGCCAGCATCCTACAAACCCAAGTTTTAAGGGATTCCCATTCCCAAAATGAGAAGTGTCTCCTGCTTCCCCCTTCTTTTCTTGTGTCGCCTGCCTGTGTCTCTGGTCCTAAGCCCACAGACTTGTGTGGGGATGGTCATGCTGGTCATTTTTACTAGCTCTTGTTTGTGGGCTTTCCTTCTTTCTTTCTTTTTCTTTTTCTTGAGACCGGTATCTGGAAATGGATGAATGAAGCCTTGTTGGTACAGAGGGGACAGGAGCTGGGAGAGCTGCCCCCCACTCCCAGGACTTACCAGGTTGATGCTAGGAAGGGCCCTTGGATCCAAGAACTAAAGTCATGGTGATCTGTCTTTCAGGACATAGATCTGATTGACATCCTTTGGCGACAGGATATTGACCTGGGGGCTGGGCGTGAGATTTTTGACTATAGTCATCGCCAGAAGGAGCAGGATGTGGACAAGGAGCTGCAAGATGGAGCGGAGCAGGACGACACCTGGTCAGGCGAGGGTGCAGAAGCTCTGGCACGAAACCTGCTAGTGGATGGAGAAACGGGGGAGAGCTTCCCTGCACAGGTACCTTCGCCTCCGCCCACTTCTAGAAACCCGTCCTCATGGAAGGCAGGTTCTGTCTGTGGGACGAACCTGAATGTATCTTGCGGGCTGGGTCTCTAAGTCGCTTGGACTGAGGAAGGGGGCGTGGATGAGCAACAGAAGCAGAGGGGCCAGGCCTTGGTAACAAACAGCAGAGGACGCAAAGCACCTAGCAGCTTCCTGTTTGCGCGAGGACGCTTCCACTCTCCCTCCGTTCTTTCCTGGAGTTTGGGACTCAGGGCCAGCCGTTAGCCCGGGAACAGAGGGAGAGTGCAGGCCTGTAACCATACACGTCCTCCTTCAGCTTCCCCCTTGGAAAGGCTGGGGAAGAGGCCTTGGCCCGCAGGCAGCCAAGGCCCAGGTCAGTCAGACTTACGGTTGCTGTTGCCACAGGTGCCTGGTGGGGAGGACCAGACGGCCCTGTCCCTGGAAGAGTGCCTTAGGCTGCTGGAGGCCACCTGCCCCTTTGGGGAGAATGCTGAGGTGAGCAGGACTCCAGGGAGAGCCCACTGAGCCAGCAGGGTGGCCTGCACACCGTGTCCCCCTCTGCGGCTGCCTGAGGGGCCAGGTCCTGGTGCTGGCCTTGTTCTGGCTGCTGGGGGTGAACTCAGAGGAAGGAAGAAACAGAACCTCAGGTGGTAGTCTCTGGGAGGAACGCAGAAGGTGGTCTTTCCTTCGCCTCGTTAAAGCCTCTGTGTTTTGCCCTAGTTTCCAGCAGACATTTCCAGCATAACAGAAGCAGTGCCTAGCGAGAGCGAGCCCCCAGGCCTTCAGAACAACCTCTTGTCTCCTCTCCTGACGGGGACAGACTCGCCATTTGATTTGGAGCAGCAGTGGCAAGACCTCATGTCTATTATGGAAATGCAGGTAGGATTATTAAAATGGGCCACGATCCTATCGGACAGTGTGGGGAGTGTTTTAGCGCTCAGTTGCTTTTCCACCTCTGGAACGGAAAGTCACGCTTTTCTCTGATCTCAGGGAAGTGGGGACACTGAGAGGTTATTGTCCAGGTGTCTCCTTGGGGTACGGGGTAAAATCAGGATTGGGGTTTGGGTTAAAACCCCAGGGCTGAGCCTTCTAAAGCAGGACCGTCTTCTTGGTATGCCTTCTTCCTTTCCTTTAGGTAGGCAGTCACTCGACTGAGTGCTTCCGGGGCTTAGCATTGGTAAAACTAGACATTCACACAGTGCTTTATAGCTGTTGTCATCTTTCCTGATCCTTACAGTCGTCTAGTTAGCCCTTTGTTGTCTTAAAGGTGAGGAAATTGGAACTCAGAGAGGTTAAGTGATGTGCCCATGGTCACACAGCAAGCAGCGCAGCTAGGTTTTCTCACTCCAAGACTGGTGTTCTTTTGAATGTGTGGATTTTGCACCGAGGAGGTGGGCAGCGTTAGGTGTTCTCTTCCTCTCTCTCTGAGGTGTGGGGGAGTCTGGCCAAACACAAGCGGGAGCCGGGCAGTCCTGCCTTGGGGTGGGGTCTCCAGGGAGGAACCATCTCCGCCAGTGGACCAAGCAGGGCCAGGAGCTGACCCCTGGGCTCTGGATTCCAGTGTGTCGCCCTTGTACCCATGCAACCGTGCCTGCGTCAGGTGCCCGCTGTGCCCCCAGCCACGCTGGGGGAGGGAGTCTGCTCAGAGTGAACGGTGGTGCTCTTCTCCCCTCCCAGGCCATGGAAGTGAACACTTCAACAAACGAGATCCTGTACAGTGCCCCTCCTGGAGACCCCCTGAGCACCAACTACAGCCTTGCCCCCAACACTCCCATCAATCAGAATGTCAGCCTGCATCAGGCGTCCCTGGGGGGCTGCAGCCAGGACTTCTCACTCTTCAGTCCCGAGGTGGAGAGCCTGCCTGTGGCCAGCAGCTCCACGCTGCTCCCGCTGGTCCCCAGCAATTCCACCAGCCTCAACTCCACCTTTGGCTCCACCAACCTGGCGGGGCTCTTCTTTCCACCCCAGCTCAACGGCACAGCCAACGACACAGCAGGCCCCGAGCTGCCTGACCCGCTGGGGGGCCTGTTAGACGAAGCCATGCTGGACGAGATCAGCCTGATGGACCTGGCCATCGAAGAGGGCTTTAACCCCGTGCAGGCCTCCCAGCTCGAGGAGGAGTTTGACTCTGACTCAGGCCTCTCCTTGGACTCCAGCCATAGCCCTTCCTCCCTGAGCAGCTCAGAAGGCAGCTCCTCTTCCTCCTCCTCTTCCTCCTCCTCCTCCTCCTCCTCTTCATCCTCGTCCTCTTCCTCGTCCTCTTCCTCCGCTTCTTCCTCCTTTTCTGAGGAAGGTGCTGTTGGCTACAGCTCTGACTCTGAGACCCTGGATCTGGAAGAGGCCGAGGGCGCCGTGGGTTACCAGCCTGAGTATTCCAAGTTCTGCCGCATGAGCTACCAGGATCCGTCTCAGCTCTCCTGCCTGCCCTACTTGGAGCATGTGGGCCACAACCACACGTACAACATGGCACCCAGTGCCCTCGACTCTGCCGACCTGCCGCCGCCCAGCGCCCTCAAGAAAGGCAGCAAGGAGAAACAGGCCGACTTCCTCGACAAGCAGATGAGCCGTGATGAGCATCGAGCCAGAGCCATGAAGATCCCCTTCACCAACGACAAAATCATTAACCTGCCCGTGGAGGAGTTCAACGAGCTGCTGTCCAAGTACCAGCTGAGCGAGGCCCAGCTGAGCCTCATCCGCGACATCCGGCGCCGGGGCAAGAACAAGATGGCCGCCCAGAACTGCCGCAAGCGCAAGCTGGACACCATCCTGAACCTGGAGCGGGATGTGGAGGACCTGCAGCGCGATAAGGCTCGCCTGCTGCGGGAGAAGGTCGAGTTCCTCCGGTCCCTGCGGCAGATGAAGCAGAAGGTCCAGAGCCTGTACCAGGAGGTGTTTGGGCGGCTGCGGGATGAGAACGGGCGGCCCTACTCGCCCAGTCAGTACGCACTCCAGTATGCCGGGGACGGCAGCGTCCTCCTCATTCCCCGCACCCTGGCTGACCAGCAGGCCCGGCGACAGGAGAGGAAGCCAAAGGACCGAAGAAAGTGAGCCCGGGAGGAGAGGGGGGTGGACGCTCACCGGGACGGAAACTGAAGGGCTGGGCCTGGGCCTGGACCTGGACCTGGACCTACAGCGGGGACTTACACGCCTTCTTATCCAACAGATCTTCTCAGACGGGAGAAACTGCGGGTCAGTGGACAGGAAGAGGAGGGCGCAGGCGCTGTCTGGCTCCGCTCCCCCCCGGTGGGGGTGGGGTGGGGCGGAGGTGGCCAGACCGTTTTGGGTGGACAGGGTCCTCCCCTGCTGTTTCCTTTGAGGGAGGGGGTGGTGCTGGCCTTGCTGCAGGCCGACCGAGGGGAAGAGGGAGGACCGTGAGAGGAAAGGTGTAGAAAGTCTCATTCCTGGAAGGAAGGAGGGATGGAAAGGGGTAAAAACAAAACAAAACAAAACAAAAAAAACAACCCCAAAAAAATCAAAGCGGGAAGAAAATCAAAGGGCAGGTTAAAGGTCGGCTCTGGCCAGGATTCCAGGCAGCGGGATTTAGGTGGGACTAGGCCACAGGCACCAGTAAACTCTACTTCACCCCACGGGAGGGTGGAACACGAGGTGGGATCTGGGAGGGGCTCTGTAGGCTCCTGCTGCTCCTGCCCTGTGGCAGCCCTGAAGGGGAGCCTTGGAGGTCTCCTGGAATGTTCTCAGTCGTCGGGGAGCCGCTGGGACCCAACACTGGCTTGGAGGGTTTGGGTCCAAGAGCAGGGCGAATGGGAAAGGGTCACGAGGCCCCAGTGTCGCAGCAGCCCCAGCACCAAGCATGTCACTCACTGCCCCGCCACTCCGTCTCACCCGGTGCCCAGTCCCCCGTGCTGAGGCGCCCCCAGTTTCCATCAGAGCCTGCATGCCAATGCTGTTCTCTTGCCCCTCCCCGCCGCCCGGAGCTCTTGTGCAGCTGGGGTGCCGCCTCGAGGAGGGGGGATGATGTGGAGAAGCCAGGCAGCATTCAGCACAACACTGGGGGGTGACCCTTCCCTCAGGTCTCCCCTGCCAACCACTGGGCATGTCACTGGAAGACAAACCACAAAACCCAGCAACAAAAACTAGTCCTCTTAGAATTTCTTGCGCTTTGATTTTTTTAGGGCTTGAGCCCTGTATCACTTATAGGGTCTAGAATGCTTGTGTTGAGTAAAAAGGAGATAACCCCAATATTCAAAGCTGCTAAATGTTCTCTTTGCCATAAAGACTCCGTGTAACTGTGTGAACACTTGGGATTTTTCTCCTCTGTCCCGAGGTCTCCGTCTGCTTTTTTTTTTTTTTTTTTTTTTTTTTGGGTTTTTTTTAAAAATGAGAAGTTCATGTAATGGGGGCTGAGAGCACCTCCCCCTAGGCTCTTGGCCACGGGCTGCTTCTCCACACCCCCATCTTAGCAAAGGCCCCAGGCAGGAGGACTGCCTGGGGGAGGCAGAGAGGGGAGCGCCAAGGTGGCCAGATGGTTCCAGGACCACAGTGTCTTTATTTTTAACTGTTTGCCACTGCTGCCCCCACCCCTGCCTGGCTCTGGAGTACAGTCAGCCCCAGGCGAGCAGGAGTGAGTTGTTGGGGGAGAAGTCCTGATTCTCCTCCCCTCCCCGCTTGGCAGGGGTGAGGGGTGCATTCTAAATGAGCAGTAGGGATAGAAGGCACGAGCCTGGGAAGTGCTTTTATAAATTATTTTCCTTGTAGATTTTATTTTTAATTTATCTCTGACCTGCCAGGGAGAGGGGAGAGAGAGAGAGAGAGAAAGAGAGAGAGAGAGATGCTGTGAGCACATGACAAAATAAAATAAAATAAAATGGATGATTCATTCTCAAGTGCAATTTTTCCCTACTTTGAATAAAAAACCCTGACCCCGTGAGGGGAGGACTGGCCATTGTGTGGCTAAGGCAGAGCTTACAGGGGAAGGTGGGTGGAGAACAGGGGAGGTTGACGATGAGGAATTTAGAAAGACAAAAAGTCTTAAGTGGGTATTAAAAAAAACTCTTAAGTGGATATTAAACCTTCCAAGCAGGTGTTGGCACCTCTCCGCAGGGTTTGCCAAGCTGAATCCTCTGGGGAAGGATTCCGAGTCCTTTGGGCCGCTTTCTGCTGGGACTGGGCTAGGCGGAGGTGCCCTCACCTGGTCCAGCGGTGTGTTCGCCTGTGAAACGCCGCATTTTTAAATCTTGACCACGCTGTTGCTTCTCTGGTGGCCCCACCTGCCAGAGAGGCACAGCGCATCGGAGGGCGGTCGCGCCAATGACCATGAAAACCTGGGAGGTCGACGAGACCAGCACATGCCAAGCGCTGGCGCTGGCGTGTGTCAGCAGGGCCACAGAACCGGGAGCAGGAGGCTAGACTCCAGGGGTTAAGGCATCAGAAAGCCTCCCCGGCTGAGGTGAACAGACTCTGGTGTCTCTCAAAACACCTCCTTTAATACCAAGCTTCCGAAAGAGCTGAATGCCCCCAGGTACTTGGTGCTTCCTGGAACCGCCACCACATCTTGGGGTAGGTGCTTAGCAGACGCTCACCTGGCAGCCTGTGAAATTACTGGACGAGGCTTAGGACCAGAAGCTGTGATCCCCATAGTGGAACCTGTGATCTTGAACTCCAGTGTACCATCCGGCTTAGAGCGGCAGACCTTTCATGATGCTACTGGAGTATCCCAAGGGGCGGGATAGAATTCTGGGAATAACATCAATTTGTTTCAGTTTACAATGGCTTTTTAAAACCACCATCTCTAGTTGGAAAGCGTTGGTCATCTCAGACAAGAGCTCTTTCCTAGTCAGGAGTTAACTAAGGTCTGTAAGCCATACAAAACCAACATTCTTAAAAAGAGAAGGACTAAACATTAACAACTTTAATTCGTGCTGGTAAAAAATACAAATTATGTATAGAAGAGTAAATCGTGAGAAGTAAAACTCCAGAGAGGCCTGTTTTTGTATCCCTTCTAGAAATGTGTATATGCATTTTTGTCTGTTTAAGGACACGATTAGGCTGTAACTTTTACCTTGTTTTGCAGCTTTTTTAACCTAACATATTTAAGTATTTTTCGAGAGAAAAATTCCTCTCACCTCTGTTAGTGTTGCCCCTGGCCTGAGAAAGTATATTTTTGTCTCTCCTCCCCGCTGTCCCCTTACGGAGAGATGCACAGTTATGTCTAGGATCCCGCTGATTAGCTTGGCTTTGGGCCAAGTTGGTCAGCACTTGCTGTGGGGTTGACCTCTTTTTGCTGCTGGCAGGTGGAGTGGGTGCCCCGGCTTCTAGGCTTCTTCCGGCAGGAAGATCTGAGGACTCAAGTAAGGCCTGTCAAAGAGCTGCTGCACCTCCGACAAGAAGTGAGAAGGGGTCTTAGACTTGGCAGGGAGATGAACAGGCCTCAGAGTTAACTGAGGACCAAACTTCCGGGTGACGTGCTTGGGTGGGGGCAGAAGCCTGGCTTTACCTCGGCTTCAGCCTAGGTTCCATTCAAAGAGATTTTTTCCCCCACATCCTAATTCACGTAAGCACTGGGAAATAGACCCATTCATTTCCAGCCTCTGCCCTGCACAGATCTCACCAGTGGAGCTGGGGTCACTGTTTCAGGGTCAATAATAGGAGAGATCTAGAACTGAGGGGAAATACAGTGATCTAGAGAAGGTTCAGTGTCACCAAGACTTGGCCTCCATGGCGGAATCCCTGCCCTGACTAGGTAAAGCTGAAGAGCAACTAGTCAAACAGTCAGTGGACGGGAAGTACTCTCCCTGGAGCCCTGACTTCCTCAGGCAGCCCTCAGCCCTTTTACAAGCCCCAGCTACACCAGGCCTTGCCGCTTCTTAGGTTTCTTTGGCAAATAGCTGGAAAAACAAGTACCTTACAGGAAAATAACATCCCCACCACCTTCATTCACATCTCCTACCTCACGCGGCAGGCAATGACCTAGAGCTCCGGCTTCAGCTCCAACTAACCAGTTTCATGGCGTGGCCAGCAAGAAGTTCACTTCTTTATCAGCACTATCCACCTGCAAGCACAGGCACCAGATTGCTGGCTGCCTCTCTGGAGGTCCTGTTCCCAGCCAAGTGTAGAAATTCTCTAGCAAAACCGACGTGCTTCATTGTCATGAGGGGTTAACCTTGTTTTCCTATCGCCCATCTGGGACAAGAAAAGGATGCAGACCTTCGGTTTGTCAAGGTAACAAGAACCTTTCTTTCACCTTTTACTTTTTTCTCAGAGGCCAGCGATCCTCCTCGCCTCTAGTTCTGAACTTCGTAATGCAGACGGAGCATGCGGGGACTTGGGATGCACATGGAACTTAGCACCCGATTTAAGTTTCGGTCCTTGCTGTGGCCAGGACTTTGAAGGTTCAGGTCAGCCCGACTCAGCTGAGATACAGAATTTAGCGCACAAAATTGTCTGGAGGAGTGAGTGTCTGGGCCCCCACTGAAGAGGTGTGTTCTCAAAATCAGTTGGATAGAAACCCTGTCTTCCTTTTTTGAGTACACAAACATTGCAGAAACTCTTAAAGCTGGTTTCTTTTCCAGTCTAACCGCAGAATGGAGATGGGCCGCATAGTATTTATTACTTAATTCCAGACGCTCTTTCAACCAAGGAAAGAAAACCTAGTTGGAGAGAGGCAGAGAAAAGGCCGAGGAGTTGGTGCTCCGCCTTTTGTTTTAAACACAGACTTAATTAGGCTAATTCAGTTGTCTTAAACCTTCCAATCCTCAACTAGGGGCGCCAGCAGTAATTTAAACAATAGGCCAGTGTCCCACAGCTGGGCCCTAAAGTTGCCCAGTCTGACCTGAGGCTCTGCAAACAGGAAATGGCAGGATTGGTCAAAGTCAACTGCAATTTTAAATTCCTTGTGGGGTAAACAGTGGCTTTGGTACTATCACAAACCATCAAGCAAACCAACAGTGCAGATCCAGACGTACTATTGAATATGTTAACACAAACTAATATAAACAAAAATTATAGAACTGAACCATCAGCATCTATTGTAAACTTAATGTTTCAGCCTTGCCTCAGAGTCCTGCTGCCTCACTGGCCTAAGCAAAAACAGAAACATAAAGTTTACAATAAATGCTGGAAACAAAGAAAAAAGCCTTTAGAAACAATACTTGCTCTACCTGCTTCCACAGAGCAGAGCCAGCTACACTTTTAATTCCGGCGCAGGATGGTTTTATTTCAGATTTCGTTGGCTTTCAATATCCGGCAGTGTACGCAGCAGGAAGCTCCCAAGGCCAAGGTCAATTAAAAGTCATCCATAGAAGAGAGATCAGCAATGGTGAACACATTGGTTAAAACGGCAATAACTTCGTAAGAAAATCTCTGTGCTGGACAGTCAAGCCAAGGTGATGCGCAGATCATGGACCGAGGACTGTCAGGAGAATCTTAAGCTCTGCTATCATCAAGCTTCCTTAACCACACACCAGAACACCCGGATGCCTCTACTTGATTGCTTCCTACTGCCAAAAGGCAAGATGAAGCCAAGACTCCTTCCTTTGCTGGCTTGGTAGTGGAATTTGTATTTCAGTCAAGTTCTAGAGGAGGGGAAACATCGAGCCTGACTTCATTCAGTCCTGTCAGCTGTAAATACTTTTTAAAAGACGACATCCTCATAAAAGATCCAACTTGCACGTGAGATTAATACTAGATAAACCAATCAGGCTAATTTGATCTCACATTCAACCCGGGTCCCTACATAGTTTCGGATCTAGAACCATTGTTAGAAAACCTGGATTTCAGAATTTCAGTCCCACCAAATTATTTTGGAGCAGCAATTTTTTTTTTTAATTTTTTTTTTCAACGTTTATTTATTTTTGGGACAGAGAGAGACAGAGCATGAACGGGGGAGGGGCAGAGAGAGAGGGAGACACAGAATCGGAAACAGGCTCCAGGCTCTGAGCCATCAGCCCCAGAGCCTGACGCGGGGCTCGAACTCACGGACGGTGAGATCGTGACCTGGCTGAAGTCGGACGCTTAACCGGACGCTTAACCGACTGCGCCACCCAGGCGCCCCTGGAGCAGCAATTTCATTTTCCCTTTCTCTGTGACAGAAAAGGTAACTTTGTAGGGCACATTCCCAGTGCCATAGGCCATAAAGATGTGCTAAGCATACAATGGCCAAACACCAAATGGCCATGTTAAAATCAAATTGAGCTGAGTTGGAATGAGTTCTGGAATAGAACACTGTATCTGAAAATAAGTACTTAAAAATTCAACTATTAAAAATTATTTAAAATTGGTAGTCAAGGGGTGCCTGGGTGGCTCAGCCAGTTAAGCGCCAACTCTTGATTTCAGCTCAGATCACGATCTAATGGTTCATGAGTTCGAGCCCTGTGCTGACAGCGTGGAGCCGGCTTGGGTTTCCCTCTCTCCCTTTTTCTTTGCCCTTCCCCCACTCATGCTTGCTCTCAAAATAAATACTTAAAAAAAAAAAAAAAGGCTTTAAAATCCGTAGTCAAAACTTCCAAATGACATTGAAAAGCAGAAACGATTATTCCTGAGCACTGTCAGTTGGTAGAATGCCTCTGTGGTGGTGACACTGTCCATTTACTGCACTAACTTGAAGCTCAAGACCGTGGAGGAGCAAAGTACTTGGCTGGCTCTGCCAGTGGAGGACACCCAGATGATGCGGTCACCAAATGAGTAAACTAGCCTCCTCTCGTGATGACTGGGGTAATCACCTCTCTCCTCTTCAACCCCCGGGTGAGGAGTCTACGATGGCGCAGCTCCGTTGAAGCCGTCCACATCGCTTTCGCACTGCCTGAGGCAATGCTCCCCAATACCTTCTGAAACCGATGTGAAACTGCGCCTAGGTCTGGTCTTTTTGACATCTCTGCATGCATTTGTGGCTTCCACAAGTACTTGAGAAAAACTTATCCTTGACCCTTAATGTAGACGTGACAGTTGGCTTTCAAAGAGATGAAACTGACCATCTAGCCTCACTTCAGTGAACGTCGCAAGCATTATCAATTTCGGCATCTTCCCAGGGCAAGAATGGTATGGTGTTGCGGGAGTTCAGGAATGCCAGAGATGAAGGTGGGTTCCAAAGGTTAAGACCAGGGCTAAACAGCAGTGTCCTCCGGACACACACCAAGGCTGGGGGCTAATTTCAGTGCATCTAATGATACACAAAAGAACCGGAACGTCTCTGTCCACCTCACCCTGTCTCCACTAGCAACTGATGGCTCTGCTGCCGCCAACCACAAGGACGTACCTAGGCCTCTGCACAGAAAGGCCTCCTCCCCAGCTCCATTCTACCTTGTCTCCCCAAACTCCTAGGAGGCTTTTTTGTTTTAAAAGATTTTAAGTAATCTCTACACCCAGCACGGGACTTGAACTCACAACCCTGAGATCAAGAGTTGTATGTTCTACCAACTGAGCCAGCCTGGCACCCCAAGGAGGTTTTTTTGAAAAAAAAATACTTACACATCGGTTTATTTGGAACAAATGCTTTGTACTAGTGAGTAGAGCTGAGATGAGCTCAGTGGAGATCCCATTTTCCCTTTTAATAAATAACAAGGGTGTAGTCCCATTTTGGCTCTAGAATCATAGGCAGAAAACCTGTTAAGAAAGCAGATAACGGGTGCCTGGGTGGTTCAGTCAGTTAAGCGTCAGACTCTTGATTTTGGCTCAGGTCATGATTTCACAGTTCACGGGATTGAGCCCTGCGTCTACCTCTGTGCTGACAGTGGGGAGCCTGCTTGGGATTCTCTCACTCTCTCTGCCCCTCCCCTGCTTGTTCTCTCTCAAAATAAATAAACTAAAAAAAAAAAAAAAAAAAAAAAAAAAA